>NW_017306929.1:332935-334508 GCF_000935625.1 Nanorana parkeri | reverse complement strand
TTGTGGAAAGAGGGATGGGGGGGGGGGGTGCGCAGAAAATATGACAATGAAGATGTTCAGACATTAAAATGCCCCCTGGTTTGACCATAAGGCAATCTTTCCTTTTTAGATTAGATTATTTTAATTGTCCAAAAAAGCCTCTGTGTGCTCTTTTAAACCTTTTATTTTTTCTTCCTGGTTTTACTTTGTAAGGTTTGATCTCCCTGATGTCAGAACAGAATACCCAGTGAATATTTATATCTACTAGTATGTGTTGCACAGAGGACTTTGTAGTCAGGCTGGTGGTGTCTGCGATCACCCTATGATACGGAGGTGGTGTCTGCGGTCAGGCTGTGGGGAGGGTGGTTAGTCTGTGGTGGGGAAGTTTATCTGTGGTCATGCTGTGGTGAGGGAGTGTCTGTGGTCAGCTTGTGGAGCGTGGTTAGGTGGGGAAAGGGGTGCCTGTGGTCAGGCTGTCTCTTCTTGCTCTCTCCCTTGGCTGTCTCCTCTCTCTCTCTTGGATGTCTCTCTTTGCTCTCTCCCCTGGCTGTCTCTCCTCGCTCTCTCCCCTGGTTGTCTCTCCCCACTCTTTCTCCTGGCTGTCTCTACTCGCTCTCTCCCCTTGCTATCCCTCGTCACTCTCTCCCCTGGCTGTCTCTCCGCACTCTCTCCCCCGGCTGTCTCTCCGCACTCTCTCCCCTGGCTGTCTGTCCTCGCTCTCTCCCCTGGCTGTCTCTCCTCGCTCTCTCTCCCCTGGTTGCCTCTTCTTGCTCTCTTCCCTGGTTGTCTTGCCTCACTTTTTCTCCTGGCTGTCTTGCCTCACTCTTTCTCCTGGCTGTCTCTCCTCGCTCTCTCCCCTTGCTCTTTCCCCTAGCTGTCTCTCCTCACTCTCCCCCCCTTTCTATCTCTCCTTGTTCTCTCCCCTGGCTATCTCTCCTTGCTAAATCCCCTGGCTGTCTATCCTCACTCTCTCCCCTGGCTGCCTCTCCTCGCTCTCTCCACTGGCTGTCTCTCCTCACTCTCTTCCCTAGTTATCTTTCCTCACTTTCTCCTGGCTGACTTTCCTCGCTCTCCCCCCTTGCTATTTTTCCTCGTTCTCTCCCCTGGCTGTCTCTCCTCACTCTCTCTACTGGATGTCTCTCCTCTCTCCCCTGGATGTCTCTCCTCGCTCTCCCTCCTGACTGTCTCTCCTCACTCTCTCTCCTGGCTGTTTCTCCCCGCTTTCTCTCCTGGCTATCTTTTCTGGCTCTCTCTGGCATATTCTTCCCCAAAAAATTGCCATGCAGTGCTAGAGTGTTTGGGTTTTGCTTGAAGAAAAGGTGGAAACCCTAGCAATACAGAACGCTGCAAAACTTGCCACTCACATTCCTCACATAACAGCCGCAATCCTCGGTGCCTGGGAAACTGTGAGGGAGCGTGGCTGCGGCTTGCCAGGTTACCCATCTAATCAGGAAGCTAGGCGGGTGGTCACATGACCACCTGCCAGGTTCCCTGCTTTATTACTTCATTACTGCACCCCTTTTGGAAGAGGTAAGGGACAGTTGAACGAATGGGGAATGGGAATCCAGGATGCCTCAAGTCTATATATGTATTT
>NW_017306929.1:273974-332844 GCF_000935625.1 Nanorana parkeri | reverse complement strand
ATATACAAATGCATGTGTTGCATTTGTATATAGTAACCCACTAGGGGGGTTATTCACTAAAGAGCCAAATGATCTAGCCGTAGCTTCAGCTGATCCTTTTGCTCGCTTCGGCCACCTCTGCCCTTTGGTTCGCTCGAACCGAAGGGCTGCTGTATGGGCTATATACAATAGCCCGTACAGCAGACGAAGGCAGCCAAGCCGAACGCATATGCTTCGGCTCGGCTGAGCCATAGTGACACCCGAAGCGCGGAGAAAGGTCGGCCGAAGCCGACCGATCTCCACGCAAATGACAGTGGGGAGGAGCCAGCCGTGTTCTCATGGCTTTGGCAACTTTTTGAATAACCCCCTAAATTGTATTATTTAAAAAAGAGAACACTTGATCTTTTTTGCAGAAAACACTTTTTGAATCACTGTTTCAAGGCCATTGTATCTTTGCTCATAATGGGGGGAATTTATCAAAACTGGGGCAGGCAAAATCTGGAGCAGTTTCCTATGGCAACCAATCAGCTTCTCTCTTCAGTTTGTTTGGTTAAGCTTTGAAAATGAAAGGTGGATGCTGATTGGTTGCCATGCACAGCTGCTCCAGATTTTGTCTGCTCCAGTTTAAATTCCCCCCCTATGTGTCTTAAATGTAGCTGTTTGCTTACTAAAATACTATCTATCTATATAGAGAGGTGACGTCTTGTCAGAGTTGGAGGAAGCTATTAGAACATATACTGTATATACCTTATAGTAACCCAACTGGATCCAAAGTATTTCTATAGAAATATGTATTCCGAGGGAGTGACTTAATTTCCAACATAATAAATACCTTCCTGTATAAAATCTTCACCCATATTGTCATAAATATTTTAAAATCTCATTAAATGCAAAGTTATTAAAAATAAATTTTTTACAGATAAGCACTCTGCTTTCTTATTTCCAGGAAATAGTAGAGGAGAAATGTAAATGGTCTTTCAATGTTTGTTTTTCCTAGGTCAATGACTACCTCTCTGTTAAGATTGCTGGGCAGTTTGCCATTAATTTGATTTACAAATGGCAGCATGTGGTGGTACGTTTATTTCTCTCACCACTTCAAGACATCCCTCCTTCACAGGCTGAAGATCTGGTAAGTTCCTCCAAAGACCAACACTTTTTTTTGTCTTCAGACTGTCTGTTTAAACATGAATTCTTCCTCTTTTATTTTAGGGTCAGCTTATGACAAATGAAAATTTTTCATCAAGAACAGCCAAAGAAATGGCAAAGGGAAACAGAAAAAAAACCAAGGAGAAGGATTTAAAGAGAAGTACAAAGAAAACTGTAAGTACAATGAATGTGTTTATGTAGACAATATGAGTTCTTACGATTTGGATACCATGGTACTTATTCTGAGACATCAGCAGTGGCATACATGAATTACCTTGGAAATCCTGTGGGAGCAAAAAGGATGTCAATAGCATTAGGTTCACTGCACTTACTAAATTCATTTAAAACAAAAGCGTCAAACTTTAGAAGTAATACACAGTCTAATAGTATAATAGATTAGGGATGTTCTGATACCATTTTTTCAAGACCAAGTACAAGTACTTTCCCTCAGGTACTTGCTGATACCAATTACCGATACTTTTTCTTAAAGGGACGTGATATTTTTCTAAAACAATACAGACTAAAGATTTTAGGGCAATTTCTTTATAATTATGAAGAACTGTAACTCAATCCATGATTATTCAGCAATGGAGAATGGCAACCAGCATTAGAGGACTGCAGATCCCATCAATCCATGATTATACTCAATGGAGAATGGCAACTGGCTATAGAGGGCTACTAATCTCAGCAATCCATGATTATTCAGCAATGGAGAATGGCAACCAGCAATCATGGATTGCTGAGATTCGTAGTCCTCTGTAGCCAGTTGCCATTCTCTTTTGTGGTATAATCATTGATCCCATCAATCCATGGTTCTACAGCAATAATACAGGTCTGGACTCTTGACTTAAGAACGCATCGGACTCTGGACATAGGAACGCTCTGGACTCTGGACTTAGGAATGCACAGGACTGGACTTAAGAATGCACTAGTCTCTGTACCCAACTGAGACCCCGCAGAGCCCACCTGAGAGTGACCCTGCAGAGCCCACCATAGATCATAGGTGGACACGTCGGGGTCTCTTTCCCTGCACATGCAGCTCCTTTTACCTGCTGCTGGGCCCTGGCCTGCTCCACCTCTGGACTGGGGATACTGGGCCCCGACCTCCATCACCTACCGACCGGCGCTGCTGGGCCCCGGCCTCCTCCATATCCGCTGCTGGGCCCCGGCCTCCTGACTGGGTTCCCCTCTGCCCCAGGCATGGCGGTAGTTACTCTACGCAAATGCCTCCCGGTCCAGTCCTCCCCTGTCAGAGGGCAGTTGCCCCCCCCCAGCCTTGGGCCCTGGGGCGGCTGCAGCAGTTGCACCATCGGTAGTTCCACCCCTGAGCTTACTTACTTCTATCATAGCTACCACCTGCTTTGGTGTTTACCTTCTTTGCAACTAAATTCTCTTCCTGACTGTGACTGCTGACTGTGTTTATGCATTGTAACCCTTGTAGGACTCAAAGGTAATCCTTAGTACATTCACGTCCAAAGCACAGCCAACACTGAAGGGAATTTTGTCACAGAGTAGGTAGACAGTGGAGAGGTGTTAGTGCAAATAAGTTTACTTGTGACTTGTGTGGATAAGCATTAGTTTAGGTAAAGTAAACTATATGATAAGTAGACTTGTCCTTTAAAATAAACATATGATTTTGAACAAATGTTCATCCTTCTGCTATATCTATGAGCCCCCTATAGTAACATTTCACTTGTTGCAATACTTTTATATTATTCATTTATAAAATATATGATTTTGATATGTTATCTTTCCCTGAAAAGTACACAGGGCAGTCAGGCCATAAACTTCTACTATGCGGTGTGTCTTTGTATTCACAAAGGATAATATTACTGACTGTGTGTCCAAGTCTCATACATTATAAATGAAAGCTACTGTTAATTCTATTTTTATTATATGCAATCATTAATCCACATAATACAAACTACTCATGAATGATCAACTTTTGCTCACGGCATTGTATTTTTCTTCTCCTTTGTCACTATAGAGAAAAGGGTACTCTGAGAGCCTTTTCCCCTAATGAGCTGCTACCTGGAATTGATGCAGCCGAGGAGTCAGGAGAGTTTTATTAGCTGTGATATAATTTTACTTTTGTAGAATCATTGTGTTTATAGTTAGAATCCTGTCTTTACCACATTTCAAATGCATTACCAAATTAATAAAATGTTAACCTTTATTACAGATGACAATACAAATGTGGTAACTAACACCTTTATACCCTAAAAAGCTCAGACTGAAAGCTGTAACAAAAGACAGAGCAGCCTATATATCTGTAATGGCAAATGAGGCCAGTACGCAGAATAAAAGACCTGCATAATAAGGCATCATAAAGGCCCGTGAAGGCAATATCAGCATTTGACACATTATGCAAAATATTACTACTTTTTTATTTATAACCAACATGTTCTGCAAATACCAAGTAATTCATTTCAGTTCCTGCTCCTGTTAATCATAATAATATAATGTCCTCAACATATAAATATACCAAACACAATTTAGGGTTGGCTTTTATCTACTTAGACCAGCTGTTGTCATAACTGCAGCGGAAGCATAAACATTTTATTATTCCTTTGGGGTCATTTCTTGCAATGTTTAGATATACTGTAGCATAACAAAATGTAAACTATGCAAGATTGGAACAATGCTCTCTTATTCTTTATGTATACAATCCGAAGATCTTTGTACATTGGTAAGGTGATGTGAGATTAGTGGTTAAGAAATCATTGTGTTTTATATAATGAGATGCACATTTTTCTTTTATAATGCAGACAATTTTATCAGAGCTGGTAAAAACACTTGAAATTCCTGAGGACAATATCAGCCCTTCAAATGACTTTAATGCAGCTACTGAGCTCCGGAAACTTCAAAGAAAGATCAGAAATATTGCAGAGGATTGGATGGAGCATTATAGATTGGCTTCTGGTGAGTCCCATCTATTGTCCCATTACACGCAAACAGAAAATATTTTTTCTATGACAGCCCTTTCCCTGTTAACTGAAATGATGAAACGTACATTTCACAAAAGGGGAAAAGTTAGTACTTTGTTGTACAATAAATCAGTGCAATACTGGAGCAACAGTACAGATTTACTATGGGATTGTAGGTTGATTCATAGATTTAAAAAAGTATAAAGCTTGCCCCTGCCAAATTCCAAGGTGTCTGTGATAACTGTTCACTGCTGCAAGTTACACATGGAAAGTAAAGGCAGAGGTAAACTGCAACGTTGCTTTGGTATCCCAAAGTTCAGTTATACTCAAAGTGCCTATGAATGCTTTATTAATACTGTAACTGTAACAGGTAAAAGTAAACTTACCTTTCCTGCCACCCGTGCCACTCCAATCCTGAGAAATCTTCCCTGAAGTCTTCTGCAGAAACTGACACTTCCCAAAGTGTTAATTTCCTCCTCCTCGACCCCCACGTCACTACAGGACACAGTAGAGATTTAGAAATCAGCAAGTGTAACAGGGGACCAGGAGATCGACACTCCCAAAAACATGAGTTCCTGCAGTAAAAATCAGAGGAGTATTTCTCAGGGTTAGAGAGGTGTCGGCAGCGGTGGAGGTAAGTATATGCTTTTCTTTTTTTATACAGTTACAGTATCAATAGGCACTTTTCATGTCGAGGCGGGATTACTTTAAAGTGTGTTCATGCCTTTTAAGAGAAACATTCAAACTTGCCCCAATCTGGTATCTTGCATTCCTCTATTCCCCCCCTTTTTTTCTTTTGTGGTTTGTCTTTTTCTCTATCTCTCTCGCCTCCCTTCCCTTGTCTTGCTCCCCTTTCTAAGCCCCGTTTCTCTTCTTTCTCGCTCATTGTAGCTTCGTGTTTGTTCTTTGTCATGTCTTGCTTTTCTCATGATTAGTTAGTTTTTATTCATCTTCCTCTTTCTCCGGTTAGTCGGGAGTTGGAGGTTTCGTATGAGAACTATTCTGTTGTAATGTTTCTAAACAAAAAGTAAAAAGGTTACTACTCGGGTTCGGAGACAGTTTTTGAGTACGATGGTTGCAAATGATTGTTGACAATTGAAGATGTCTGTATACTTTTTTGGAGGTGCACGTTTTCTTGGATCTTCATGCTGTCATCTGGGAGTCATATTCATGAGCATTTTCTATTTATAATTGTCTATTTTATTGTACCCGAGTTGTTTATAAATGAAGAATTAAAAAAAAGTGATGGTGTTCAAAGTTTTTTTTCTAGTTTTCAAATTCTAACAGCAAAATATTGAGCATTTAAGGCAACCCATTTCCTTTGACAATGTTTATAGATGCCACCAGTATATACAGTATGAACTATACAGCTAATAAATAACTTACTTCTGCATAATCATTGTGCAAAACTCCACTCCAGAGTGGCTTTAGAGACCCAGTTATTGCCTTGTTGGTTGCCTCTTGCACAGCTTAGCAATGTGAAACCAAGCTGTCACTTCCAGTCTGCATGTCAAAGACACATCTGCCCTTCCAGTGGTAGTTACTGTATGTGTCACTGATCTATGTATATATCAGCAGCTAAGGTAGAGCTAAGGAGATGAGAGCCTAGCTTATGATGTTTGGCAAAAAGACAAAATTTGCCTACCGCCTACAACGTTGTTTCGTTTGCTTGGCCATGTAGGGAATGCGATGGAGCAAATTCTGAAGCTACCCCTATGCCCGAGGAATGGAAAAGTTCAATTTAAGACAAAACATTTTTCTGAACTCTGTGGACTCCAGTCAGCCATATAACCCACATATGACTGATAAAAAAAAAAAATGTAGAGTCCATGGTGACATGGCTAGAAAATGGAATACATCATAAAGTTCCATAATGATATAATAACTTATAGGTTTGACTGATATTATGTACAGTAGGCCGCTCAAGATCAGCCAGAGGATGTCAAATGTTCTTTGTGGTATCAGATTAAAAGTACTCCATATAAGACCTTTTTGAGTTTTTCAGAATTTAAAAGTTTGGTTCATGACATTAGTCTGATTTCACAGGACTTGATTCACCTCACATACAGAGGATGTCTGATTCACCTCCCAAAACATCACGCAAAAGGAAGGTCCAATCTGCTACTCCTTTCATAGTAACTACACCTGTACCGAACACTCATCTTGTAACAGAAACAGATACCAGGAATTTACTGAGCAAAGAACATTTTCATCTACATGGACGCTTCCTGTCAGCTCCTGCCCATGCTCATAATATGCGCTGGGATACATCCCTAAGCTCTGCCTCCCCTAGGTATGAGAGTATGTATATACGTACACTATTCTATGTCTTTAAAAGTGAGGCCTGTTGTGTAGCATGTTGGTGTGTTTGAATAATAATCAGTAGTCTAATTTGTATGATGTTCCAGTTCCAATGAACATATTTGCATTTAGTTGGGTTATTATTTAAATCCTAAAAGTATATATACAATTATGTAATATGTTGTCCATATGCGCTGTTTGAATATACTGTAGTTGATGCAACAGTTATTTTTTCAGGCCTTCTTCATTGTCAAGCACCAGAAAAGAGCACACATCTGCTGATCCAAGCATTAGTAAAAATGTACCTGGCTCAAATATTGTCAGTAAATCAGGGTAAGTGGTATTATGTGTTACATAACTACAACTTTAAGCTAGGGCATGCTCATTTTTGACCATTAGGAGCTTTCTGAAATTCTGTATGAATGCTCCAAAAAGGTGCCTGCACATACCTGAAGCAGCCTCCCAAACCTTCCTATCACAGGTGAATGTTTCGTAGTTCTGACACTTCCGCGTAGTGTCGGAGCTATTCAAAGAGTTCCACCACTTACGTTCCTTTTGTTCCATTACTATAACGGACAGCCTCCCTGTACATGTTTTTATAGTAGTCTCATGTACATGTGTACATGAGACAAATATATATATATATATATATTATTGTTTTCATTATTATTTATTTTTGTAAATTATATTTTCAATGTCAAACATTGTTGGAGATGGGGTGTTTTTGGGAGATCCTATACCAGTGAAAAAATGTTACTCTGTGAGTTTGAAATATTGTTATTGATACTTGCACATTAGTATTCATGTTTGGAGCTATGTGAATTAGTTCTACATTGTTGATGTATATTTTGTCACACAATGCATATGTCAACACACAATATTGTCAGTTTTCTTTAATTTATGATTGGTTCGTTATTTCTTTTATCTGTGTACTCCAATTGAATGTCTCTTTTTAATTCCCTGTCTTAGGCCTGAAACAGCACCATCAGTTCCTGTATGTAGTCTTGAACAAGAATCTGAAAAACTATGGCACATATCACACTACACCTGCCCTGTGGTCATTCAGAAAGTCCTTTTGGGTGAGGAAGGTGGGATATGTAGGTGTAGTACCCACCAGATCCCCTATGTCACAGACCTGGAGTTTGACCAGCTTGTTAACAATAAATTCCTGTCTTCAGTGCAAATCATTGTTGTATGTGTTGTGTCATCTCTGGATGCTGAGGATAATCACCGACCAGATGTGCTTGATCAATTGTATGAAAAAAAGAACAGCTACAGAAGTATGCCATGCATGCAGGTTAGTATAGAGAATATGAAGTGCTATCGGACTGTTTTCCATTAGTAGGATTGCCACCTTTTCTTCTTGTGAAACCCGAACACTCTAGCACCGCACGCAGCATTTTTTTTTTAGAATATAGAGGAGAGCAAGGAGAGGCAGCCAGGGCAGGTAGTAAGGAGACGGGCTATAGAGGACTACAAATACCAGCAATACATTTTACAACAATGCAAAATAATATGAAGCGACGTACTCTGTGTTCCGGGGTGGCGCCCTGATGTCTCCAGGGTCTCAGGGGGCCTGTGCGGGCTCTCAGGTGGGCTGTGCAGACTCTCAGTTGGGCTTTTTGGACTCTTAGGTGGGCTATGCGGTCTCTCAGGAGGCTGTGTGGATTTTCAGGTGGCTATGCAGGCTCTCAGGTGGCTATGCAGGCTCTCAGGTGACTGTGTGGGGTCTTTGGTAGGCTATGCAGGCTTTGGTGTGGTGGCTATGCAGTGTCTCACCAGGGGTCCAGAGGGAGGCAGTGATGTGTCAGACAGAGGAGGAGATGTGCGAGCCAGCTTGCGGCTCACAGGAAGATAAAGCTTCAGGCAGATGCAGCTGCCTGAGGTCCCGCGCTCACTGGGGACCTCAGCAGTCGCATCTGTCAAAAAATGTGAAGTGTCGGCATCAGCACTTAGTGTCTTGTGTCTGGGTGTCTGCTGGCTGGAAACCCAGACACAAGACTCAAAAACCGGACTATCCTGGTGAATCCCGGACATGTGGCAACCCTATCCATTAGTGGACATGTTTCTTTTATTACAGAATATTATAGCCATTGAATATTTTAATACATTGCTTTTGTTAACATCGTTATCATCCGCCTTCCCCCTTGTTTGCATATGCTAGAGGGCACAGTGTGCAGCAGGCATAGCAATCTAGTCCAGACTTTCTATTGCCTATCTACAAACTCGTATCTCTTTTCTAGCAATGCAAACTGATATCAGACAACACAACACTAGCAGAACTTTTTAATGGGCATGCCCCAATACCCAACTGATCCAAATGTGATCTTTTGATTTTAAAGGGGCTCATAGACATTAGGTGATCTCTTGATTTTAAAGCGGCTCATAGACATTAGGTGATCTCTTGATTCTAAAGGGGCTCATAGACATTAGATGCCAGTCTCCCAAAGTCGCTGGACTGGGTGAATGTGCCAGTGCACATGGGGAAGTGCACGGTGTTCCAAATTAGTGTTTTTAGAAACCTATCAAGCAGTTTATAATCTGGTTCAGTTGCTACTGTTGTCATCTGTGCTTGGTTCCTCCTCCAGTTGGCCCAAACAAGTTTCTGACTAGAGTATTCATGATCAGGAGAGAAGCTGGTGCAGAGGCCTTCAATAGATGGTGGATTGTGCATGAATATCTACCTAATGTCTATGGCCAGCCTAAGTAACAGTAGGTCTCCCCCAGAGCTCTTTCTGAAGGTCATTGTCTGCTTTGCTACAAAAATTAAGTGCCACAACCCTGCACAGAACCCTCCTTTTATCTGCTTGTACTGGCAACTGTGTTGTTTTTGACATTACAGATAGAAAAAAAGGGTGGGGGAATCTGTGTTTAATTCTACAAATAATATCGTTCTAAAAAAGTTGTTAACTTTTTCAACATATTTGAACAAGTAAACATTAGATCTTGATCCAAGCAGTGCCTGCAGATAAAGATGATATAATTGAACACATGAGACTTAAAATTGACACGGTGTATTACTTTTCATGAACTAAAATGCAGATGTGTTGTATGGAAAGTATTTATCGCTACTTCAAATCCCTAAAATTAGAATCCGGTGTTCCAGATTAGGTGCCATTGATTAGGGTCCAGTGTTCTCTTTGCTATTGACATGTCATGTCATCATGCCAGGATCTATACAGCTTTCTAAGACCCAGAGAAAGCTGTGGATGCCTATGAGTCGTGCAAGGGATTTAAAAAGATCACCACATGGTTTAAAAACAATCATTGCACTGTAGGCATGAAATCCACAAGTGGCTTAGATATCAGAAATATAATATATTTTCCAAGACTGGCCAGTCTAGCAAATCGAACCCAAAAGCTGACCATTTCATGCTAATAGAAGTCTGCAAGAAACCTACAATATCATTGTGGGGTGTTCAAGTAATGCTTGCAACAGTTAGGATAAAAATTCATGCATCTGCAATCAGAAAGAGATTGCACAAATTCAACTTGTGTGGGACGTGTGTTAAGAAAAAGCCTTTGTTGTCCAAAAAGAACTTTTATCTCGAGACACTGTTGGAATAGACATCAAATGTATGCATGTATAAATATGCTGAGAAAGTCCATTTCCATGGGGTGTAACTCATTTTTCACATGACTGTAGATCCTTGGTTCTCAACTGGTGGGTCATGACCCAAAAGTGGGTCGCGACCCCGTGTTCAGTGGGTCGCTGCAGGCCTCCCACTTTTCTAGGCGAGAGGCTCCTCTTCCTCCCCCTAGCACAGCACTGTCAGTTCTCGCACCAAGCAACCATTCACAATATCCTGCGCCGCACTGAGCATCAGCTTGAGGTGGGCTGGGGCTATGGCTGTGAGGGAGCTCCATCCATGCGTGCATTGCTTACAGCTCCCTCACGTGTCCTATAGAGGTGCCATCACATTCTGGCTCCCGGCACCTCCGCAGGGCGCGCAAGAGAGCTGTACAAGTAATGGACATATGGATGGAGCTCCCTTACAGCACAGCATCCCACACTGGACCCCAGGCTGAGGATCCACTCCCGTTCTCGTAAGGTAGGGACACTGGGTGAACCCTAAAATAAATTAAATTAAATTAGTGTTTATATGTCTGTGATAATGTGGGATTGTGCGTGTCTGTGTTTTTGAGGGCTCATTCACACTAGTACAGTGCAGTAATCAACACACTGTACCATGCAATCGCACCTACCGTGCATTCTGGTGTGGGAGGTGTGTTGCGTTGCCATTCATTTGAATGGTACCCCAGACGCACCTCCCACCCACAGTTTATACACTCGCACCGGAACTCGAGGTACCCTAATGCCGTGCGTTCCATTGGAGTGCGACTTGGGTCGCGGCTTAATGACCAAGGACATATGTGGGTCCTGAGGTTACACAGGTTGAGAACCACTGCTGTAGATTATATTTTTTACTGTATCTAGATGTAGGTGCTACATTTTAACAAATTTGACACTTGTTCTGTCTCTTTGTATGTGTTCCAAATTCACACCCTCTTGCAAATTCTTCAGTTGATTGCTTCTACAATAGACCAGGTGTTTTCAAACATTTCTTTTAATTGACGTAAATACTTATCTTGTATTACAGAGCCGACTAGACTCTTTCCGCCTCTTGAAGTATGACATCAGCACCTGCAATCTATACACTGATCACAAGGATCCTTTACTTGTTCAGCGGCACAATGCAGCACCTGGAATGATCCTGGTATGATATTAAGGTTGAAATTTACACAATGTCTGATAACACTAGAGGAAAGGGAGTTATTCATTATGAAGCAAAATGCTTTGATTACAAACACATCTAATTAAAAGAATACATTACATGGCAGTTATCATCTAAAACCTGCAGTTAAGGATTTAAAGGAAATGCATACTGAGAGAAATGTGTGGAATGCCATTGCTAACCTTCTGCAATTGCCTATCTGTCTATGGCTTCAATATTTTCTGAGTCACTTTCTAAACAAACCTGCAGCAAACTCAGTTGGAGTTAAGTGAGAACTCCTGATCTGCATACTTGTTCCTAGTCAGTGACACAAACCTTAAAATCTTTGGACTAACATGACAGCCAGGTAAGTCACATTTTTAGAGGCAAAGGTTAGCAGTGGTAGCCTGCACATTTTCCTTATGGCCAGTTGCTGATGCTGTAGTATTACAACTGATTAATTATACTGTCCACTGGGTGGACATGACAGTCAGGTAAGTCACATTTTCAGAGGCAAAGGTTAGCAGTGGTAGCCTGCACATTTTCCTTATGACCAGTTGCTGATGCTGTAGTATTACAACTGATCAATTATACTGTCCACTGGGTGGCAGTATGAGCCTTTACTGTTACCATTCTAGAAAAATGACCCTCTTGTGTCATTGTGTCACATCAAGCAGCGACATGCTGTAGTCCATGTCCTTTTCTGCATGGATATTACCAACGATTTTTTATTTAAAAAGACAACACTATGAACTTATCCTCCACGGGTTAACTATACCACTCCAGGACTGATAAAATGTAGGCTGAACAGATTGCCTGGCATTGTCAGCAATCTGTGCTTACTTCGGCACACATCCATAGAAATACATTCTTCAATAAATTATGTCATGTTTGGCATTCCTGCATAAGAAACTGACTTGACAACATTGTTTACTCTACACAGATGGGGAGAATTTAGCTGTGCTGGCTTATATTCTAATACATTTTGCTGTTCCGATGGCATTAAACCAAACATACATTAGAACAAACAAACATTTATTGAACAGAGACTGGAAATTGGGTGCATATAGTTCATTTTATTTGTTTTCCATTTAGCTATAAAAAGGATTTACTGAACAAAATAAACACCATGAAAATGACTTTGTGTGATTCACTATTAACAGAAATATCCATAGATACAAAATATTCTGTCACCTCATAGTTCTAGCCGACCTGTGACAATGAGACTGTCACAGGTCGGCTCAGTAGATCGGGAGGTGAGCGAACACATGCCGGTGTTCGCTCACTTCTCGATCCTGTCACGGCTCTCTGCCGTGACAGGGGAGGGGATGGATTCCCCCCTCCGATCCGCCAGCGCGGAGTATGTCTCCTATAAAATGTGTTGTCCAATCAGATAGTACTGTACTATGGACTGTACTGTACTATGGATCATGATTAACCTAATCATGTTATCAGGGGCGTAACTAGAAATCACAGGGCCCCATAGAAAAAGTATCGGTAATTGGTATCGGCAAGTACATGATTGCCAGTACTTGTACTTGTACTTGTACTTAAAAAAGTGGCATCGGGACGGGACATCCCTAATAAATATTATATATTAATCCATGTTTAGGTTTTGTCCATAGTCTTCTGGTGTCCAATATAAAAATGGCTAAGGAAATCAAAATTGCCTGGAGAAAAATCATCTTACCTTTCGTACTCTAGATCAGCCATTCTCAAACAGGGTGTCGTGGCACACTGGGGTGCCTCCTCGCCTCTACAGGGGTGCCTGAAAATTTTGTGGCAGTGGGACTGTGATGTGAAGGTGGCTTCTGATGCAAAAGGGGAGCTCTGATGTGAAAGAGGGGTGCCTCTTAAAATCTAAGACATTTTAGACTGGGGTGCCTCAAAATTTTGAATACTTTTAAAGTGTGCCGTGACTAAAAAGAAAGGTTGAGAAACGCTGCTCTAGACAAATAAGGGTAATCATTATCTAGGCTGTGGATATAGCTCTTCATTCAGACAATTTAATACATGACACCCACAGTGGCTACCCCTTATTGGCTGTACCTTTTATCCAGTGTAACTCTGAAACTGATCACAAGTTTACATTGTATCCCGTGTTCATCTGGCCTGCACTTCCTTCCATTACGTATAACCTTGTCCGAAGAATATTAGAGGGCTACTCAAGGCCCTAGTTCTGTTAGCGATTGTCTAGACCCCTCCATTCCAAATAAATGTGTTTGCTACAGCACTTGCTATAGTATCATGTATCTGCAGTGCCAAATCTGCACTGTAGGTTACTATGTGAAGTTATGCTGAAACTGTAGTGATATATCTTTCACTACATGCCTCAATCATAATCATAGTTTATGATTGAGGCACATGATAAATGAGTGTTAATAAATTGTTTGACTTGCACTTTTCATGGTACATCTCACTCTGGTGCAGGGCTTGCTGGAGGACTGGCAGATAAAAGAAGATACTCTACTTTTGGTCATTAGAATAAATATCTTTGTTCTACCTACTTTCTGGTAGTCATCACAGGGATTAGAATATTCTGTGTGAAAGAATATATCCTCTACAGACATCTATTGATCACTAGAAAAAAACATAAGTATTTACAGCTGAGGGCTCTGAAGACTGAGAATAAGTAGAATGTGGGTGTGCAAGGTCTGGAGATCCTCACTAAAGACCCAGGATGACAGCTAAGACTGTGTAGAAATTCAGATTGTAGTTTTAACAGGTGCAGATGAAAAATTGTTGCCACAATGGACATGGGTGGTATACGTAGGCTGGGAAAAGTCCACTGTAAATTAGAGAAAACGTCTTGTCAGCTACCATTTGGGTATGAAAGAGTTTAGGATTGTGGCACACATTTGTCAGAAATCTCAGATTGAATGAGATTGGATTTATAGGATAGCATTGAATAATATAAATTTTACTTTATGTAGAACTAACGTTTTTACATATAGCAGTAAAGGTACTTTAAAAACAAATTGATCTTATTTACCTCTGTAGCTATAAGCACTGTAGAGAAATTCCAAGGCACAGAAATCACAACTGCTTCCTTCCTTATGTTCTATGAGAGCAGCATCTTGGCAGGCTACCAGCCCTATAATGTAAACACATAGCAGGTGTTTCTAAGCTATTAAAACTGACTAAAAGACAACTTTAGAGTCTTTGCTGGGATCATTGAGGGTGAATTACTTTACACAAATTACTTTTGTTACAGCTTAAGATATTTTAGTGATTGTGTTTACATTAGAATGTTTAATACATTCAGATGGCAAATGCAGTATTGTATTATGATGACGTTTTATCCTTTATTTTTTGTTCTAGATGTATATTTATGGAAAGCTGATGTTTGCCAACTACATTTTCAATGGCTATAGCAGATCAATAAAAGATCTCCAGAAACAAATAGTGAAAACTAGGAGTGACTATCAGACAGGAAACCATTTACCAAGTGACTTTAAGTTTGGGTAATTATGTCTTTCTCCAGAAAAGTGTCTTCTGTGTGAGATTCTGATGTGTAGTTGATCATGCTTCAGTGTTGCTATATAGAGGAATAACCCACTCACACAAGCAGAGACCCTCATTTCACCCTTATAAAAAGCTTTTCACCCAATTCTATTTAGTCTTAAATACACAGAACACAGTGGCTCCAGCAAAAGAAAAAATGTTGCTTTGAAAAGACTGATTTAATCCTCCATAATGTATTTAATGGGGTTCTGTGGTCTGTTGGAGAGATTCCTCCCTCTCCCTCTTCCCCTCTCCTCTTCTTCAAAGAGTCAAAGAGAAGTGTGCATTGGGTCATTAATTCTCGTGTGTGTAATTTAGTCTTAGGTCTGGAATAAGTATGAATTTTCTTATTGGTCAGCTCATCAAGGAGTAATGGCAATAGGCAAGTCCACGTCTCAGATGAAATGTGAGTGCAAAAAGGAAAGTGCCAGGCACATTGGGGTTAATTTACTCAAGGCAAATATGCTGTTTATTTTGCAAGTGAATATTCCCTTAGTAGATAAAGTGAAGCTCTGCTTACTTCCATCATACAATCATGTGCAAACCAAAATACTTTTTTCTTTATTTTTCTTGCACGTGATATACTTCGGAAAGTGAATTTTCACCACATTCCCTAAGCTAAGGGAAAATTCCCTTGCAAAGTCAACAGCCCATTCGCGTTTAGTAAATCAACCCCATTATGCCTGGCACTTACCTTGATGCACCCACATTTATCTGAGACATGGACCAGCCTCTGGCCATTACTCCTTGTGGAGCTGTCCAATAAGAAAATTCATACCACATTGTTTTAAAGTCCAGAACAGTTTTTTCTTTTTACTAATCACACATTCAAGTAAAGCCAATGCATTTCATGGATTTTAACGGGTCACCCTTAGATCTTGGCCTCAGGTCAGGGCTTGGGAAATGCCGAAGGCAGTAGAAACTAGACTGCTAAAACTGTCATTTGAAACAAGTAATTTTACTGTTAATCCTGTAATTTTTACAGGATTGTTCATTCTATGCTGCCAACTATAATAAAGTTGAATAAAACTTGTTGTGGACTTTCACACAATTTGTATGGTGGATTCCTTTTTGCACCTTAATATTGTCAATGGGAGAAGAAATTAGAGGACATCTCCACCTGGATCACAAACACCAATTAAAGGCTGATAATGGTTCTAGATGTCTTCTGTTTTAGGCAAATGTATTGCCTTTGCGTCCAAGTTAGATATATTTTTCTCATTTCCTATCCCAGTGATAAAAGTGTCACTGGGGGAGGAAGTCAGAGAACTTACTTTGTTAAGGCCCTAGGTACTAATAAAAACCAGAGAATTTAACCCCTTCCCATTCTACATAAGATGAAAATATTTGGGTTCAATTTCCACATTTATTTAATGTCCTTGTAATGCTGTGTAGTACATCTAAGACCTTGTTCACTGTCTAGTTAACAATGACATACAATCACTAGACTTCTGAATAGTATGATTTATTATGATTTGTTATGTGCCTTCTTTACTTTGTGTTTGTTTGTATCAGTGTGTGTCTGTGAAAATTCCATTGTAGTTGACCACAGTGTGCCTAGTATATTGAATTCCTTCTCTGTTTCCGTGAGTTGATGCAAATAGTCCTAGGCTGGGTTCTTTTTGATTACTTACTATTGATGCATACCTGACCTAATTACGAATAATGACTTTTACCTGCCCCGACCTGTGCTACATTTGGTTTAAATTTCACTTACAGCTTTGTCTGTTCTTAGTCATACAATTATATTATTGCAGAACAAATGAGCATATACAAAGGGCGCTTTTTAGGTATCAAAAACACCACTCATGGTCAGTACCCAGCTATGTATAACATTTCCATCTTTATTGGTACATAAAATCATATAAAACTAGTGGGGCTGGTAATGATGATTAATCGAAATTTTTTTTAATCGATTAATTTGGATTAATTATAACGCACATACTGATCCAACTACATTGGCCTATACACATACAGCACAGCAATGAAGTAATAAAATTAACTAGGATCACACTAATCCAGCACGTTATTATTCTGAGTTGCCCCACTCAAGCGGCGGCCATATTGAGTGGGGCACGTGAGATTAATAACGTGCTGGATTAGTGTGATCCTAGTTCATTGTATTACTTCATTGCTGTGCTGTATGTGTATAGGCCAACGCCTTGGCTGGCTCTCGTGCAGAAAGTTTCTTGGGCAAAGTGGCTCCGTCGCCTAACGAAGGGGGGAGGAGTCAGGTGGCGTCATGGACATTGACGTCACCAGACTCCTCCCCTTCCCTGCGTTAGCCATCACGGACATCGACGTCACCGGACTCCTCCCCTCTTCCCTTCGTTAGCCGACGGAGCCACTTGGGGAAGGGGGAGGAGTCCGGTGACGTCCATGTCCGTGACGTCACCGGATCGTCGACGGGACTCCCGGGAAGCCGGCAGAGAGGTGAGTGTTTTCATTAGCGATCAAAATAATTTTAATCGATCAAAAAGTTTAAACGATTAATCGAGAAATTAATCTTTAATTTCCACAGCCCTAAAAACAAGCGCTTTCTACTAGTTTGTGCATCCATTTATAGTCACCCCTAAGCAGATACCAGCAATATTGAATGTTTATCCCAAAAGATACTTATATTATTGCAATCTTCAGCTTCGTAGCTTGATTAATAATTGTGGTTACAGATAATTCTTTGACAAATCCACAACAGAATCAGGAGTGTTTAAATCTAGCTAGATGTACAGTCTGATTTACTCATTTAGAATATACACTGCAGGAAACATTACAACTTGTAATAGTATAAGGACTGTCGTGATTGTAATGTAAATCTGCCGGAGAATTGGTTGTCACCTCTTTGAACCAGGTAACAGAAATGTTTCTTTGCCATAATACAGTGGGAGCTTCCCCAGTTCTGTTTCTGCATGAGGTGTAGCATATTGCAGCGTTGGGCTGGGTGTACATATTCACTACTTGTGTGAATGTTTTGTGATTTCTTTGTTTACAGTTATGAAAGACATCTGAACCTTTCATCTATCAATACATAATGAGATAATAAAAAACGCCTCCCCCAGATGTTATTGAATGAACCAGGACACGAAGGACAATGACAGTCATGGCCCATGTACTGGCATGTGTGAAGAAGGAATCAATGTTCATTATGATTTCTGAATGTAAAGCTCCTTCTAATATGAGACACTAAAAATATGGAAATGTTTTCTCTTGAATATTTATAAAAATATATATGCACTGCATTCACTAGAACTGTGATCACTCATCATGATATCCATGTTCTTCTTGCTTAGTCACTAAGAATTTCCAAGATTTGGCTAACAAGTATGCAGATTAAATACTTTGTCAACATTCACTCGACTATGTTGTATTATTCAGGCACTCGGGGGAGGTCTAGAATAATTTCATCATGCACTCAAACTTGCTGTACAATGCAGATAGTACATTTCCAGTAATGACTAGACATGTCACTTACTAATATTTTGATTTCGCATTAACTATACATAAAATGTATGTTCAGACAAAGCTTTTTTTTCATAGAATAGAGAAGGGTTAGAGACACTGTCAGATTTGAATAATATCTGTGCAACTGCTAGAGTGATGTGCCCCTTCTGTTTCTTCTGGTGTCCACTACATTAGGGATGAGCTCTGGTTCAAACCGAACCCGGTCCAAATGACAATTAGGCAATACTGCTTGGTCAGTAAGTGCCCATTCACACCTAGGCATTTTGACGTTCAAAGGTATCCCATTCGCTTGTCTTGAGTGTGTCAAAACACTCAAGACAAGGAGCCCCATTCATTTATGTGGCCCCTGTTCACACCTAAGCATTTTGTTGCAAGCAGAAAAACACCTGTTTCTGAAAATGGTACACGATTACACTGCTTTTTGGTCCCAGAGACTGCAATTGGAAACTTTGTGTGACAAAACGCTCAGGTGTGAACAAGACCTAAAGGAACACCACCACACTGATCACGGCAATGCTTTGCTCACTCTTTCTGTAATTGTGTTGACAGTGTTAGACTGACAGCACTCTAAAAAGCAATAGAACCTTTATTGGCTCAGATTGCTGAACCTCCTGTGCTGTTGTGCAAGCAAGGAAGCTGATATAAAGACTTTTTCAGGTACTTATACACATTCTATTAATAAATAAATGTAATAATTTTTTGAATTAATACATAAGTGGGCTAAATTGTGGTTTTTTATACCTACTTTAGTTCTGCTTTAGGTTCTTCACCTCATATCACTCAGCTCAAAAATACATAAAAAGCATTTTATTTTAAGCAATGTCTGCAGATAATGAATCATGACTATACAGCTCCAAATCCTGTGAAATCATACAAGGAGAAGATTGTTACGCAACATGAGTATTTATAGAATCATTTTTGATTAGCTTGAAGAATATGGTCACTGATTTCCTCAGAAATGTGTGCAATATGTGATCATTGCTTACTGACTCATAAACCACAAGATTAACTTCTGTTTTGTTTGCTCGTGACGAGTTGCTCTAGTTTATTAGTAAAATTGGCAATTGCTACTTATAGAAGCAACACAAACTGGTCTCAAACCTGGTCTCAAAATTAGCTTACTGTGCAAACATTCATAAGCATAGGTTACCTTCAGTGAACACTGTATATAACACAATAAGTGGATACAAATGTATATGCAACTGAGGATTTATGTAAACCATGACTTTTTCTGTACAAGGCAAGCTTGACTCCTCCCCAACCTCTTTCAGGGTCTAGTAGGTTACCCATCACATTACAGAACCAATAGGCAGACATAAGGGGGGGAATTTATCAAAACCGGAGCAGACAAAATCTGAAGCAGATTTGCACTGCAACCAATCAGCATCTCTCTTTCATTTTCAAATATTAACTGAACAAACTGAAGATACAAGCTGATTGTTTGCCCTGGGCAACTGCTTCAGATCCTGTCTACTCCAGTTTTGATAATTTCCCTCCAAGGTGTCAAACTATAGATTCATATATCTTTGGATTCTCTGAATCTTTCCTCAAGATCAGTTGGTCAAGAGTTGTTTCTAGAGATCTCTGAATGCCCATGGACATAATGACATCCTTTAGCTGTGTAGATTACACATTCCTGATGCAAAGCAAACTTGGTTTATTTGCAATTAGGGATGGCAAATTGAACTCGGGAATCTGCCCGAGTTCAATTTGCCAAGGGTTCAGAGAACCTGAACTTAGCGTTGAATCCTATTGAAATCTAGGATATATACAATGTAAACAAAAAAATGTACGATTTTTCTGGACAGTTTAAGTGGCAGCATACACTGACAGCACATATTTTACAATGAACTTTACATAGCAGCACCACACTCCACACTCAATTCAGCTTTAAAAAAAGGCTTTCTTTATCATTCACTGTGTGGACACAGGATTTAGAGACAATTGGGTTTTACCGCCAACGATAGAAGGATTTGGACACTGTCAAATTAAACAACAGCTATGCAGAATTTCATGGGATAAATTTCAATCCTGATTGCTGACTTTCACCAACAGTTGCCACGCCTTGCCCTACAGAATCTATATCTGATCTTCCTGTGGCTTTTTAGTGGACTCTGAGCCTTTTGTTGCAGAGACTGTTTGATGCTCAATCTCAAACATCCTTAATGGATATTGCCCTTGAGGAGCCTCAAGCAGTTGCTATTAATCCCAGGTTTAGAGAGACTGTTTCAGCTCTCATTGAGTCTGTGTACAACACTTACAATTCTACCAGTGCTTCTGTCTAGGACTTCTTAGAGGCCCTAAGACTACTAAGACCTTCCTAATGCACCTGTTTCTCCTAGATGTCCTTTATGGGGATTGGCACACTCCTGATGAATGGGCTGTTCCTACTGTGGACTCAGCCAATGTAAGCTGTAATGCAGGGCCAGTCAGGCGTAAATAGGTTTGTGAAAGAATTTCCAAACTCTTATTGATGTGATCGTTAAACACAGGCACATCCTCAACAGTAATCAATAGATGAAATATTGCTGTGATGCTAACCTGTCAAACTTAGGAGAATGGAATAGGGCAATAAGACAGCATCCTGTTTCCCTCGAAATTGATTCCCTGTTTGTGGAACGTTTTGAGCTCATACCAACAGCCCTAGACTATTGTGTTGACAAGTTAGTAGACATCACCCATCTCATTGTGTGCTTCAACCTTCAAAGCCAGATCCAAACCAGGTACCCTGTGCACCTATAAACACTTGGCTTTCAAGCCTCCCAAGCCTGCTGAGAAATCTTTAACTTGAAGGAGTGTCCCTACTTTTCAAAGTGGGGGACACCTGTTAGACTTTGTAGACACCTGTACAAAAACCATCTCAGATATCTGGGTACAAGAGGTGGTTTCCATGGGGGCTACAAGCTAGAGTTTCACTCTTTGTCCCTTCCTTGGTTCATGTCTTTTATTTTTTCCATTTGCCAGTTACCACTGCGGAAAGGTTTCAGGGATTTTACTCCAACCTTTTCAAAGTCCCCAATCCAAAAGGAGGTATCCGTCCAATTTTGAATCTAAAGGCCCTGGATGTCTTCATTCAGATCCACAAATTCTGTATAGAATCCACTACATCGGTCATAGTCTCCTTCAATCAGGGAACTTATCTGGCCTCTGTGGACATCAAGCACATACCAGTTCTGTTATATCTGGATGACCTCCTATTAAGGGAACACTCGGCACAGGTTCTGACTGACAATGTGGAGTGGACAATACAAAACTTGAAAAGGTTTGGTTTACTTCCAAACCTTCTGCGTTGGAGCTGACTCATCGCTTGGAGTATCTGGGTCTAATACTAGACACAGCTCAAACCAGTTTACTTTGCCAAGAGAAACTCCAAACATTACTGCCTCATACTCAGTCTCTATAGTCCAGGATGTGGTACACCTACCTGATCAGGCAGATGCCCCATGGACTCTTCCAGATTGTCAGGACCTTTTTTTCAAGGACCAGTTTATCATCACCAATTTTTACCAGATGAATGTTTAAGCCTAATGCCAGCTGCAGAATAGTTTTAACAAGGGTTATTATCTCTAACCAGTGTTTGCTTAACTTTTATGTATCTTTGAGTATAGAGGGGTGCAGTAACTGTGACTGATATAATTTGAGGTGATTTAGGTACACACTGTTCTTGCACTTAGTTTTTCTGAGAACATAAAGGCAGCTCCAAGAACAGGTGGTCACTAACAAGAAAATTCTGAGCGCCCAAAAAGGTCATATCAACATAAAATAAAATATGAAAACCAAATAGTAATGAAAACCCCGAAATAAAAATCCCTGAAACAAAAGCCCGCCGTTTTCTAAAGGGAAACACTTCAGAAAAAAAAAAATATTTGCATGGGGACAGTAGCTAAAAATAACTGTACAGTGCATTTTGGTTTTAATTAAAAATTTCCCAGGTGAATCTGCGCATACATTTGCTGAAACCAGAAATCTCAAACCCACAGGATTAACCTAAAACCTATGGTAGCAGCAAACCTGAACCTTATTCCTACTATTTGCAATAAAACAAAGAACATGATCTGTAAACTCCATAACGTCGGCCACTATTGTGTGGTGTTTTGTATGTTGTAACCAAAGACCAAAAACTTGCTTAACATAAACATGTTTAATGTATGAATGGCAGATAAGCCTTGGCAAGTAAGACTTAAAATATATAAATGGCATTTCTGAACAAATGGTTGGGCGGTGGTTCCAGTATCCACCTTTGCCTCGTCCAATAAAGGAAGAACTAAATTATCTGGACATTAAATGTTACTGTTTCCAATCCCCTTTTGAATCCCTATCTCAATGGCTAGTTAAAAGATTCCAATCCCTACAGTTTTCAAGCTTACACTTCCATGATGAGTGATCTTTTTTAATGTTTTTTTTTTCTTTGCATAGTGATGGACAGGCAGCTTTAGCCCAGAATCATAAGGATTATGGTAATTCAAGGACAACATTCTGCTGCTAAAAACCAGTAAAATACCTCTCATTGCCTCGGTGCAAATTAGTGATCTGTGGCCTCTTAAGCCTGTTTCATAAATATGTTTTACGGTGCCAATCATTTTGGACGGTATTCTAACACACCAAACCAATGCACCTTCAAGGCACCTGCTTCGCAGAGCACCAGAACACACATTACTGCACCCGGGTACATTGTGATGTGCTGTGTCAGCAAACATGATGCAGGTGCATTTTTAGGTCTGTTGCTCTGGCATTCTTTTTTTACATTATTTCAAAACACTATGGTATAAGCAGGAATTCACCTTTAACAATTTAAAAATCAAGCAATCACAAAAAAATTAACAGAAAATATGCAATAGGAAAAACACATTAACATTTACCTGCTCACCAGTAAGCTGTGTTGAGAACTCGTGCTACAATGCTGACAACTGCAGATCTCAGAAGTCGTACTGCAGTTACTGTCTATGTATGAAGACCCTACACGTAGTAGGGGAATATAATAAGGGATGTCTAACCGTAAGGCAACCCAGACCATTGCTACTTAGAATCAGTCATCTATGTTTCCTGCACAGAAAAAAAAGATTTTTGTACTCACTTTAAAATCCTTTTCTTTGAAGTTCATTAAGGGAAACAGGTTTCAGAGAGAGTTTTTTATACGGTCATCTACAGGAGGATTTGGACACTGGCAAACAAAAAAAAGCAATCCAAGCTTAGTATAACCCCTCCTACTCCCGGCATGCCACAGTTTTGTGCCAAGTTCAAGAATAAAAACATGGAAGGATAGGACCTTTGTCCTTCAATTAACTTTCAAAGGGGACACAGGATCAGAGACAATTGGGATGTCCAACAGCAGTCCATCTGAGGGGTAGGCAACACAACAAACAAAACTAGGCCAAAGTACAATAACAAGAAAAAATAACAACCGGGGACTGTCTGCAGCTCACTTAAAGAACCTTACGCCCAGAGCTGGCATCAGATGGGGCCTGCAATTTGACCTGGCAAAACTTAAAGACCATGTGAACAGAAGACCAGGTGGCAGCTTTACAAATTTGGTAAACAGTTGCCTGATGCTGAAAAGCCCCACAAGCACTCACAGATGTATTAGAGTGTGCCTTGCCAGTAAAGGGTGGAACCCAATCCTTAAAGTGTATTTTCATTTCTGCAGGCAAATTAGGTGAACACATACACTTAACATAATTTAAAAAAAATTGTTTTAAAATGGCTGCTTACTTTTTACTTGCTTAAAAATCTTACTTAACTTTCTCCTGCTATGTAATGTCAAGGAGAGGGCTGGAAAGTAATGTTTACCATTCATAACCTTGTCTGTACTGTGCTGGCAGATCTTCATTTTTAGTTGTAAACTTGATGTGCTCACTGTCTTCCCTAACAAAGGGTTTATTATACCAGGGCTTAAGTGGTACACCGTATGTTAATGGACTTTAAAAGTGTCCCTCAGACTATCCCCTAATAGCACATTTCAAGCTATTGTAAACAATAGAAGCTGATGTTAAGAACATGTTGTAAAGTAGACATGCACGTGACGAACTACATCCAAACAATGAAGGGAAATTTTCTTCTGATGTAATGGGGCCAGGCAGGAGGGCTGAAGCAAAATGCTGGTTGGGGTGAAATGCCAAAACCACTTTGGAAAACAAGGAGGCCCTAGGCCTTAGTGGTCTTTGGAGTAAGATCGCAAACACTGAGATCTGACTCTTGATTGCTCTCAATTCCAACTGTTAATCCAGACCTGATTGTAAAAAAGCCAGGATTCACCCAGGATTTGCACCATTTGAAGTATGCCTTCCATGTGCGATGGTAGATCTTCCAGGAAATGGACCTTTTAGCTTTAACATTGTGGGTAACATCGAGGTGCAGAAGCTCCAGTTATTTAGTACCTGGGATTTAGTAGCCATGTCATTAAAGCCAAAGTTTGTGAACCGGGATGGCAAACTGGTCCTTGGGACATCTGGAATAACCCACTGAGCTTGCCAGGAGTCTGATCAGGTCGGAGTGCCACATCTGGCTGGGACAGTTCAGAACTATGAATATAGCCAGAGTGCCCTCCATCTCGATCCTGCGGAGCAAGACAAGGAAGGAGTTTCAGGTTAGAAAAGGGCATAGATAAGCACAGGGTCTGGAACCTTGGTGAATATGTGGTGTGCAGAAGACAGAACAAATGGCAGGGCCACAAACTGGAAATGCTGAGGACCCACAGCAAAACACAAAGGAATTGCTGATGTGCTAGAAAAATAGGGACATGCAAGTACACATCCTTGATGTCTAACAAAGGCCAAAAATCTCCCTAATGAAGGAAGGCTATGACTGACTGGATGGATTCCATACAGAATTTTTGGGACCAAATGAAGATATTCAAGGCCTTGTGATCCAACATGGGGTAGATGCCCCCTTTTGGCTTTGGAACATTGAAAAGGTTTCCTGAAACCCTTCTGATACAGGAACTGAGCTGATAACCCCTTGCCCAGGGGACCTGCAAGGACTACATGGAGGTGTGCTAATCTGAGCAGTGACACATGAAGATTGAGGGACATGAAGAGAGAATGGAGTAGAAAAAAGAACTCTAGTTTGTAGCCTGTTAAAACAACCAACTCTACCCAGGTATCTGCATGTCTGTCTCTTCAGATGTCTGCAAATGCTAATAGATGTTGCTTTAGTTTAGTAGGGTTTTGCTTTAGATTTGAGAAGAGGCCTAGGCTTCTTCTTCTGGGATAGATGAGTACGCTTACTCTTACTCCCAGTGGCACTCTGGAACCTTAAAAATCTACCTTGAAGGGCATGCCCAGTAAACACATTTTACATGCCTGTTCCGCAGCCCAACATTTCAACCACATAGTTCTCTTGTAAAAGAAATGTGTGATCTGCACTGTGTATGCCATTCAGAGGAAGTCCTGGTGATGAAATGCGTTGATAGGCGGTGCACATGCTGATGTCATCACATCCGTGAGCAGTGTGGAGAGAGACTCTGGACTGATGGACAGTGCTTGATCTTATATGCGATTGTTTTTATTGGCCATGCGAGTAGTTTTATCCATTTAATAAAGTGCGTTTTTTAGATAGCATGCAATGAGGCTCTATCTGTTTTCTTTATGATTACACTGGGGAGACTGATTGGGATATCCTGGATCATCACTGGTATTATCTATGGAATTGTTACCCTGGAATGTTACTGATACTACTAATTGAAGTGGGGGATACTGAGAGGAAGCCAGGAAGCCAACACCACACTCAATTATATATGACCATCCTGCAAAGGGGTCATTTATTTCTGGTGAGTGTGGATCCTGCATTATCCGTTCACTGAGAGCGAATAAGGAGCACTATATGTAGCACAGAAGATTGATGTCTTGTTTTGTGCGTTGAGTCACAGGCACGGATTGGAGTGGTTGATATATGGACTTTTTTTGCACATGTCACTATTGCATTGCATATAGTGAATTTTCTTATGATAAGAACTTGCTATTTTGGACATGTCACTATTATCACTGAATGTTTAATAGGTGGATAATCACATTGTTCTATGTGGATTGAGTAAGGCATTTTTATTTGATAGTGTTATTATTTATGTTTTAAACTATAAGCGCAGTGCACTATTTATCTATGGACGGTTCTTTACATGTAGCCCTGCAAACAGGAACACCTTAGCTATAATACAAGGAAAAAAAACATAAAATACTCATGAACTGACTGCTGGAAGCAAGAAAGGTTCAAAAGGCTGGAGGTGACAGGTCACTGTAGGTGGCAGCAAGGACTAACTGAGGTGTAACTACATGTCTCTTGCAATTAGGAGCAGTGGGAGAAAGGTGCTACCTCATGCTGAATGGCGGGAAAAGAGAATGAACGTGCACATGACATGCCACCTGGTGATGCAACACTCAATTTCTCAGTGTTTCATCCCTTTCCATGAAAGAGATAATAATGGCATCCCTGTCTAATGATCTAAATAGTTCCTTGAGAGACTGGATCACAGCAAAAGTTGTGCCATAGCTCTGGAGTCCAGGTATGGACTCGAAAGCTATTGCTGAGGATACACTGATCCAGATAGCTGCATAAGGAGACATGCTCAAGCAGTTTGTAGATAAGGTAGCTCGTAGATAAAGTCTTGATTAAAGAAAAAAAAATGACCAGTAAAAATGGTTGAACCTTTCTCATCAGAGAAAAGATGTCCATCCACCTAGGACACTAGCAATAAGCTTAGGAATGTTGGGAGTGGGAGGGGTTATACCAAGCAGTATAATCCAATTGTCTCTAAATCCAAAATAAGCCTCTAAGTCCCAAAATGAAAGAAAAAGAAATATAACTGGATTGAAGCTTAGAGTTTTTTTTTTCTAATTATCTCATAAAAATGCTTTCATTATTAAATATGAATTAAATTGTTAAAGATCAATAATTGTAAAATACAAATAAAACAGCCAGATATACAGTTTGTGTCACAGCTTTTATGTCCGTAATAAAACAAAACTTCAAATATTTGGTTTAGCATTTACATTTGTCCCAGTAGTTCAAGCCGACTGATCTATGTAACCATCCAATTTAGGCCATAGATGGCTTGCTAAAGTGAGGTTTAACTTCCCAGGACCAGAAATGAATCTAATGTTTTTAATTCAGATATATACACGATGAACATATGACTGTATATGGTTTGAATTATTCTGCTTGCCTCTAAAACTACCTAGATAAATCAAACTGTAATTTAGTTGTGTTTGGACTGTAAAATGACTCTGCCATTAAACAAGTTGATACCAGGTGTAAAGTGCAAGCAAGAAAAGATGCACTTACTGCAGCAGCCTGTCCTAGATTTAAGATCGACGTAACATAGACCCAAAAATAACATGCGATTGCAGGATGCAGAACAACAAAGCTTCAAATAACTTTAAAGTGATCTTGCTGATCAACAACAGTAAGTTTTTTTTTTTTAAATAAATGGAATGAGGGCAGCATAGTGTATTATGGTAGGACCTACTGGGATGTGATGGAATAGTACAAGTGAATGTAAACATAAATGTTTACTCGAAGTTAAAAAAAAAAAACCCTCAACATAAGGAATCCCTGTTTACACCTGAGCATTCTACCATTGTAGCAAAATGCTCGTACCTTGAAAAAAAAGTACAAGAGCGTCTTTCCAGGCAGATCTGAGCATTTATGTCTCTATAGACTTAAATGGAAACTACTTGTGCATCACAAATGTTTCTTGGAGTGTTTTTCAGGTGTTTTTGCATGATGTCACAGATGCTGCTGCTTCCTCATTTGGCCACATAGAGAAACGCCTGAAGAGTAATACCTGAATATGAAAGAAACGCTGCTGCCATGTGAATACAGGCTATAAGCAACTGGTTAATAGCGAGGATTAATGGTGTTCTGATCAGCTGCAATGTTTGTGGCAATGAATTGGTAGTTGACTGATTAATTTTACTTGTTGCCTGAAATTGCTATTTACCAATCATAAAACAGTGAACTTCTCAGCCATTTTAAACTTCTAAAGGTAAAACCCCTAAGACAAGGTATCCCAAGGTATTTGCTCTGTTGAGCCTAGAAGTTAGGCTAAGTAAGAATGTGAAACTAATTCTGAGAGGTGCACAAAGTAGGCTGACAAAGTTAATAGCAGTTATTATGTGATGCTTGCTTTTAGGCAATGTCCTTTACTATCAAACGTTTAAAATGCCTTTCAGGTTCACTAGCAGGTTGTTCAGCAAGTGGGAGTTTCCTCCAAATTAATTTATTCACTATAAGTTTTACAAAGTGGTTTAGCATAAGACGGGCAGCATGACAGCCAAGCAAAAGGTTAGTGTGATTTAAAGGTATATTTATGTCACTTTAAACCTATTCCAGTGTGTATAAGATCAATATTCTTTTTACCCAATAATTAGTAATCTCATCTGAAATATACAGTTCAGTTTTCGCCACCAGTCCACAAAAAACATGTTGTGGAACTGGAAAAAGTGCAGCGAAGGGCGACTAAACTCATAAGAGGCATGGAGGAGCTTAGCTATGAGGAGAGATTATAGAAATGTTAGTATTTGCGCTTATGGATGTCACCCCTTCTCCTGTAAGATAAATAAATGACAACTGCAGTGAAGGACTGACAAAACCAAAAGGATTGTGGTCAAGAGAATAATGAACCACTACACCGTGCTATCTGCCCTAAATGTGAAACAAATAAATGCTACAAACCCAATAAACTGAAAATAATTAAACCAATAAATAGCATCTGTGATCAATCCAATATGTGATTTTGGCCGTTTTAACACAACATAGGTGAAACACAAGATACAATAAAAATGAGCTTAAAGTGAATCCATAATCAGTGTAAATCATGTGTAAATAATTAATGAATTAATGTTTAAGATGATCAAAATCCATTTATGAACAGTGTAAATAATGTGTAAATAATTAATGTTTAAAATAATCAAAGTCCATTTATAAAGACTTATACAAATTGCATAACTTCGTTCAGTTTTCGCAGACCAAGGACTATTTGTGAACAGTTCAAATTGTGATAGAAATGTGTTTTCACGTACTTCCCCCTCCAATTAAATATCAATACTCCCCACTCACCAGAATCAATCAAATTGCAGTGTAATCACAGGACACTCCTCTCTAACAACGAAGAAACAGCATCCAAACACCTTCTCTCCCTTTTGCCCACGAGTGCATTCAATACCTCACAACGATTGAGAGAAACAGTGTATCCCTTTTCATAGCAAACTCTTTATTTTATGGACTGTCTCCTCCACACTTCCCATAGAGATTGATCATAGCCAGGATATTAGCCCACCGATAAAAGACAAATATACCGCATATAGCATAAAATCCTTAAAATGTATTTTGTGCAAAAGACAGTAAAAAACTTACATCAATGAAAGTAAAATGAGCATATAGCATGTAACCCACAAAGGGGTATATCTCACACTAATCCCCAAGCGATATCTGGTCCAATGCAGACCCACAATGGAATAAAGGTAGCAGCAACGTGCGTGCTCGTCCTCATGGACTTTTTCAAGGGAGGAGAGATTAGCTGGCCTGAATTTGTTCTCTCTGTAGAAGAGGTGATTAAGGGGGGATATGACCATTTATGTATAAATACATAAATGGTCCACATAGTGAGCTTGGTGCCAAATTATTCACTTTAAGGTCACTGCAAAGAAGAAGAGGGCACTCTTTGCGTCTGGAGGAAAAGAGGTTTAACTTTGCATATGGAAAGGATTCTCCACAGTTAGAGCTGTGAAAATGTGGAATAGACTCCCCCAGGAGCTAGTTCTAGTGAGCTCAGTTAACTGTTTAAAAAAACAAATCTGGATGTATTCCTAAATGCACAGAATATTACTGGATATTGAGTTCTTATAGGTATATTAGGCATCAGAGATTGTTGATCCAGGGAATATCCAATTACCTTATGGGATCAGGAAGGAATTTTTCCCCCTGTTGGAGCAAATTGAACCATGCTTTATAGGGTTTTTTGCCTTCCGCTGGGGGTAGCTGTGGGCATAGCGTTCTGTTTGGGCTTTTCTTTTTTTTTCTTCATATCTCTATAGGTTGAACTCAATGGACTTGTGTCTTTTTTCAACCTGACTATGCAAGTAACAGAAAAAATGTAACGTATGCAATCTTTGTATTATTCAATGGTAGAGCAATAACAATACTCTCAACACCTTCTATGAACAACTTTCATTTCTTAAGAAGATTGTGGATGGTGAGTAAATATAGAAGTGACCAGCCCAATACGTATAAATTGTACATTTTTCTCAAAGCATGCAGATCCATTTATTCAGAAGCCCACAGGAGATACAACATGAAGTAGGCCAAATTCCCCCCCAAAAGGTTGCGTTAGGGTTAAAGTTCAGCCTGACTACAACTAAAAATAGATTTCCTTATGTATAAAAAGGGAACATAGACTATCAATAGATATCTGTAGTTGGATAATGAATTATGAAGTCCTGGTGACTATGTTATATTTTGTAAATCTATGAGATCCAGGTTCAGGAATTTTTTTATCATAATATAGTGTTTCAATATCCACCATCCAGAGATCCAATCCCTCTGACCTTTCTTTTATCTACAGTGTAATGTGTTTAAACTGACATAAAGGTATCTTTAAAATTCCATTAACGTTTTGCTTATAATGAACAGGGATGTTGGCACAACCCCCTAAGAGGTTAAAACATCTAGGAATACCATGCCGTATAATTTATAGAGATGGCAACATGACAGAACAGAAGGCTTATAATTTAAAGGAACTGGAATACTTAGTTGGAATGAGAAAGCAATATTCAACTTCCTGCAAGCAAGTCAAAATTACTAAATCAATGCTGACTGCTGAGAAAAAAAAAACATCATAGAAATAAACTCATCATGATGTTATGCAACTGATATTGCTGACTTGTTGCAAGTTTTCTAATGTCATGCTCACCCAACAATTTCATTACTTAAACACTCGAACAGGCAGGCAGGTTGGAGGTTCAGACTTTTCTGTCTGCCTGCTTGTCACAGATCAGTGATTCATGCTTTAGGGAAGTCATAGGATAAGCATGACTTTTTGGCAACATATAAAAAAACAAAACAGAAAAAAACAGACAGCTTTGGAAGGGCCTATTTTTCTATCAGGATAGATAGCAATCGAAGCACCCATATCTCTGTCAAGATAGGTTTCAAGCTAAGTATTAAGCACACCCTTGCTCCATAATGGCAGGCCAGACAGCGGTCTCTGTAGAACTCTTCATTATACAAGAAAAATAATGCATGGGAACAAAGGAAAACTGCAGTAAATAAATATACTGCAGGAATAAACTGTAGTATATTCCAAAACATATCAGTACATAATTATAAATCTTAGAAAAGTCTCCAGGAGACCCGCTTGGTGGCTGTTCCTTATAGAGCGATGCCAACTAAGAGGCCAGATAGAGCACACCAACCTCCAGCCTTCCAATGCTCGGCTGGCGATCCTCTTCTCTTCATCATAGACCCTTCCAACCTAAGTAGTCCAGGGCTTCTACACCAGCCAACATATAGGGAAGTGCAAGACCATCACATCACAAGAAACTGGTACAAAGCTACCCCCCCCCCAGATGAGCAATAAATGGAAAAAATAGGGACTTGAACTGAGACTTGCCCTCTTTACCTCTTCTTTCTTCCGGATTGTCAGGAAATCCGTTAGGCTCTGAGAGTTACAAAGGACCTGTAACATCACTATATCTCATGTCCTTTCAGGTAAGTGAACTACTAAGTGATGAGTGTTGGAAGAGTAATCAAAAATCATGCAATAGATTCATCTGCCAAACTTTACGTCTAATACCAATGAAAGCCCCACTGTTGTGTATTTACCAAACTATGGATTCATTATAAAGACAGGACACTTATTTTATGCATTGTTTTCCACAAAGTTTGCTGCATAGCGCTGTCGGGAAATAATAGTGCAAGCAATGAGACAGTCTGAGGCTATTAATTAGTTTTACTAAATGAGCTCACCTCATACCACCCCAGCATAAATATTTCCTTCCATTCATGTATGCCAACCACTGCATTTCTTTTAACTGAGGAACTGGATTAGAAAGAGAGGGGGAGTTGAAAGATGCTGTGCTGGGTCAATATGTCTGGGCTTGTCTGTAAGTAGGCCTGCATAAATCCCAGACAGACCTGGCCAGCTTCCTATTTACAATAAAGAGTGCTTCTAAGCACTGGCAAGAAATGACTCAAAATCATTGTTCTATTCTGTAAACAGGAACAGTGTTATACTGCACATAAGCAGACATTTTGCTAACGGCATGTAAACTTTTTGTTGTATCAAAATACATTTGACTACAGGAGAAGAGAGAGTGAGCAAAGTGAGAGAAAAACAGAGAGTGAGCGGAAGATGGGAGAGAGAGTAAGAAAGAGGGAGAAGATGGGAGAGAGAGTGTGAGGGAGGGAGAAGATGGGAGAGAGAGTAAAGCGAGACTAAATAGGAGAGAGAGTGTGAGGGAGGGAGAAGATGGGAGAGAGTAAAGCGAGAGTAAGTAGGAGAGAGTGTGTGAGTGAGGGAGGAGATGGCAGAGAGAGTAAAGTAAGAGTAAATGGGAGCGTGCGAGGGAGATTATGGGAAAAGAAGTAAAGCGAGAGTAAAAAGGAAAGCGTGAGGGAGGGAGAAGAGGAGAAAGAGAGAGTAAATAGGAAAGAGAGTGTGAGGGAGAAGATGGTAAAAGAAGTAAAGCGAGAGTAAAAAGGAAAGCATGAGGGAGGGAGAAGATGAGAAAGAGAGAGTAAATAGGAAAGAGAGTGTGAGGTTGAAGATGGGAGTAAAGCGAGAGTAAGTAGGAGAGAGTGAGTGAGAAGATGGGAGAGAAAGGGAGGGGGAGATGGGAGAGAGAGAGAGAGTCAGTGAGGGGAAGATGAGAGAGAGAGAGAGAGAGAGAGAGAGGGAGAGGAGAGAAATAGAGTTTTAAAATGCACCTTTATATAAATCAGGGTACTTGAAGGGATCGTCTTAATACTCACCTTCTTAAAAAGTGATATACCAATATGAGACTTATAAATTATAATTTATATTTCAAAAGTTATAACGTGTTTTTTCAAATTGAAAATGTGAACAGGTAAATTCCTGCATATTCTACAGTTTAATTAGCACAGTTTTCCTGCACTGAAGTCTGCTTCAAGTCTTTGAAAGAGAGACAGTTCTTTGCAATGTAGGAATTGAAGAAAATAATTTACATCTACAAAGCGGCTTTTAGCACTGACGAAGAAACTGCCATATCTTAGATATATTGCTACTGATCTATTCCCTAGGGTTCCCAATAAACATAGTCCTAAACACTAGTACTATTGTTAAGGTATAAAGACCAGGAAATGCCTCATTTATGTAGTGAGATCATGTGAACCCCTGCAGCAAGTCAGGATAAAATAACCTTCCAAATGGTTTTTGGGAAACAGAAAAAAAATTTCATATTAAGACTGAAAGCATCAATCAAAGGAGATATTAAATCTTACATCCTATTATCTCTCTAGTGTAAATTGTTGAAAATAAAATGTATACTACTTTACTATAAACAATATAAATGATGTTAAAAATATATACATTATTCTGAAGAAAAAGGCTGCTATAGCACTGTTTTAGCATTGTGAGCCCAGGATCAACTTCTACCAAGCCCTGTATGGCGTCTGTATGTGCTGTTTTTCTCTGTGTGCTTCAGTTTCCCCCCCAAAGGCGCCAAAGGAGTTACAAAAACCCCAAAAAGTTAGAGATAATATACAGCAGCTTAGAAAAAGCTTTTATAATGAAATGCAGAACAGTAAAGAATAGCACCACACTTGCATGTGCACAGCACAATCTACTGCAACACAGCAGACACAAAATCTGTACTCACTGACTCATGTAAACATACCATACATTTTCAGAGAAGACATGGCCTTGCAAGGAACTTTGAGTGAGCTGGCATAGCTGTCTTGCTAATATGCAGGGATAAATCTCTCTAAGTGCCTAAAAACATAATACAAACTAAGTCGTACCAGATAGCACAGAGTATCATTTAATTTAACCATTAAAAATCACTTACAAGCAGCCAACTAGGGTACAGGCATATCACAACATCATGGTGGGAGTCCAGTACAGCACTGATGTTTGCAGGAGCACTCTACTCCTTCTGGTCAGTTAATCTGTGAATGGAACCTGCTCATGGGGGTGTCAGCAAATCTTCTGCCGCTATTTAGAGACATGTGATCTTCTAAAGCTCCTACAAGTAGGTTCTGTTCACCACAACACCCCCAGAAATTGGTTTTGTTGACAGATTATTCATTGTACAGAGATGAATCTATGCCTTGGCACTTCCCTCAGGCAGGCCAGAAGGGGTGGAGTGATCCTGCAAACAGTACTGGACACCCAACATACCAGAGCACCCCCGGAAACACGTTCTGTTGACAGACCATTCATTGTATGCAGCTGTATCCATGCCATAGCACTTCCTTCAGGCTGGCCAGAAGGGCTAGACTTCTCCTGCAATCATCAGTGCTGTACTGGGCACCCATCATACCAGAACATCCCCCGGAAACAAGTTCCGTTGACAGATCATTCATTGTATGCAGTTGTATCCATGCCATAGCACTTCCTTCAGGCTGGCCAGAAGGGGTAGAGTGCTCCTGCAAACATTGATGCTGTACTGGACACCCATCATAATAGTGCGATATGCCTGTAGCCTAGTGGGCTGTAGTGAAATACTTTTTGCTTTTTAATGGTTTAATTAAATGGTGTTGTGTGCTATCTGGTGCACCTTGTTTTGTGCTTGTTATTTAGTACTGGTTTATCTCTATCTGGGGGACACAAGGCTGCAAGGATTAGAAGCAGTAATGGGTAAGCTGCATCTTTTTCTACAACATTTCTGTGTCTTCAAGTGCTTTACCAAACCTTGAGTTTCTAATCATCTACTCATAACAGAAGTTGCCATGTCCAACACCTTGCAGCAACAATACCAAACTCCTATATAGTTACAGGGCTGAGGTCCCAGTTCATTTCCTACTAACCTGAAGCCACAGAACTGCTGATCCACACTGACCATAGGTAGCTTTCTACAGCAAGGCTTTATATCCGAGGACCCAAATAAAAATAATTGCTACTGTACTGGGGCCCAAGAAAATAAATATTACCAAAATGTCTGCAAAGCCAAACAAAAATGGCCATGTAACACACACATTGCAAACTCTTTTCACAATTTCTGTAAGCATTAGTAAAGCAGAAATTCTTTACTATATTTTCTTTTTGACATTCTTTACTATATTTTCTTTTTGACATTTCCAGCCAACACCGGGGGTCCATTCGCCTCGCAACCTTGTCAATGTAATTCCCTCTGCCCCACACCATGCATGTACTCTAGTCCCCCATATGTGTCTCTGCTGTCAATTAAATTAATGTTGAATTATTTCACAGGTTTTGAGAGGGGTGGTGGTGTCCAAACCAAATTTGATTGTTAAAGGATAATTAGCCAGAATTTCACTTAGGACACTTTGGATACATGTTCAAAAATCTTTAATGATGAATAAAAAAAAAAAATTAACTTTGTTCACTGAAACATCTAATCTAGAATTAAGATTGCATAAAGCCTCAGAAGTACAGTAGTCACTTCCAGTGCCATGTACAATTTCTCTTTAAGTGAATATATACAGTTGCATACAAATACCATTTACACAACCAAATAAACTAAAACCAAACACTAAAAGGAGGTTTGAGGCATTAGTACCCCAAAGAGGAAAAAAGTGTATTATAACAAAACTCATTTAAAGTAGCTCAGAGCTCTGCGCCATTGTTTATGTCCCTCTACTGGCTTCTTGATACAAAATTACGCCGCCACAGTTCAACCTCATAGGACTTCTAGACGGATAGATTCTTATCCATCTAGCAGCCCCATAAAAGCCTACAGAGCCAAATTGTGCAGGTATAGGCGTCAAATGAAGAAGCCAAAGGAGGGATTTAAACAAAGTCGCTGGCCATGGATCTAGGTAACTATAGCAATTAGGGGGAGAGGGTGGGCTAGACCTGCTTAGGGTGATGTCCACAACCCTAAACTTACCGTTGGGCTTCTCAATCTCAGTGTATTCAATGCCATTCCCAAATGTTAGCCTCATTTTATGCATTTTCTAGTAAGGTCCTGACTACTAGTACATTCTTAGCAGGAATGGATGAAACAATGTGGTATTATGCTCTATATCTGTATCATTCTATTTCATGGTTGCATTTTAAACAATTTTGTTTCTAAAGTTAGGCAATAGGAACCTGTAACTATGTGGAGAGACACCAATCATATGTGTGTATGGCAAAATAAGTAATAATGCAGCACAAAATATCATTTTACTTTTTTTTTTTATTAAAAAAAGACATTCTAAGCTCAGATAAGTAGAACATTTTAAGAAATATAGTCACAAAGGAACAACATCATTAGCCAGTACATACTGGACAGATAGATCCAAGGTGGCACTGACAGCACACCAAGTAGTTGTCTGGATTTCTAAAACAAACCATTATCTTGTCTAGAAAGCAAGACAGCAAAGGAGAACACAGTATTATTGTTCTGGAACAAAAAGAAAAACCTGGAATAAATAACATTAAATAATGAAATGACGAAATAAATATTAGGCAGTTGCATTGGTTTGTACAATTATTACATACTGTAGACAGCTGCCAGTGAACTAGAGGAACAAGTTCCTTCCAGTTAAAAGGCTGGACTGAAGAATAGTAAGTGTAAAAACAAACTGTATAAAGTAGCCTGAAGGAGGCTCACTGAGACACTGCAGGGTTTCCAGGCACAGAGGATGTTAATCACCTTGTGTTTACTCTAGTCTGTAGCTGTGCAGTGGGCACACATTCTGTCAGATAAACTGAAAGGCCTGTCATGCCTAGCTAAGTGGGTTATTCCTCGTGTTCCGAACACCCGCCATCACTTCTTTCATCTTGAACATGAGCATCCCCACACTCCGTGTCATTATCATCATCCCACTCATCCCCAAAAGTCTGTTCTTGAAAAAAAGTGAAGGTAAGTGACCGTGCAGCCACTTGTGCTGCTACTCCAGAGGCAAAGTGTAAATCTGATGACTGATGGATCCGAGCCAGCCTTTCTTTAATGGAGGCAGGTAGCACAGTCCTAGGTTCAGGACCAGGCTCTGCATTTTCCTTACTACTGGCTAATACAGGCTTTTCAAGCAAACGGAATGAGTCCATCTCATTTATATATTCATTAACAGGCAAGTCTGGTGTCTCATGAGTAGTGGCTTCTTCATTAATAGGTTCAGTCCCATTTAATTGTGTTTCGTCTCCATGAAAGCTCGGAGTCTTGCCAAGGTATTGGGATTCAGGTTTCGGGTCTTCAGTTGACTCAGAAAGATCCAAAGCTTGCTCATTTGACAAAGGTTTCACTGCAGCTTAAAACATAATATAGATATATTACTTAAATGACATTGCAGAATTATTTTTTTCCACTCATACCTCTTAGTAAATGTAAAAATATTAACTCAATTTAAGTTCTGAGGATTATGCTTTTCTGAATCCTGGGGGCAAGTTGCTGCTGGTGTGCCTCTTCAAGTTTAATAGCATGGAATTCAGAAGTGTGAAAGGATTGTGTATGAGCTGTTTAACCACTTCTGGGCCGCAATACGTCTATAGACGGCGGCCCATTTAAGTGTTAAATCAAGAACATGGCGTGTTCTTGGTATCGCTTTTAACAGCCAGCGATGGCTGTTAATGTACAAGCGATCCGTTGTCTGTACAGCGGCCGGATCGTTTGTACTGTGCGCCATTGTCTTCCCTGGGCACCGCTGTCCCCGTGCGGCTCCCGGGAGCGGCTCGGCGGGTCTCCCCTCAATGATCGGAGAAAGATTCAGCGACTTCCAGCCGCTGATCTCTCCTCCGATCACTTCCGGTGTCACTGTACACAGTCTCCCGCTCTTAGAGCCAGGAGATGAAGCTGGGGAAGCAGATCTCCTCTTCCTCGGGGTCCCTAGGTGACATTAAGGGTCTGAAAGACCCCTGACGTCTCCATAAAGAGGACCTGTCACACCCTATCTGCTATTACATAGGGTGCTTGTTAGCCCCCTATCTAATAGCAATAGGTTAGTGTAAAAAAAGAAAGTGTTTAAAAGCTATAAAAATGAAAGTAACATAAAAGAAAAATAATGCAAACATTTTTTTTAAGTCCCCCGCCCCCCACACAAACACGCGTCGGTGCACCTACGTGCGAAAAACGACAATTGCGCTACACATGTTACATATCGCTGCGAACGTTGGAGTGAGAGCAATAATTCTAGTGCTGTCAATCACTGTTAGCACTAAACTGATGAGGGGTAAAAACTTTTAAAATGTTCCCTATGGGAAATTTTGGGTATTTACTTTTTTTGCGGCTTCACGGGCGAATGCAATTTTAAGGCTTGCCATGTTTGGTATCTATTTACCCGGCGTGACCCCATCTTTTATATTTTACCAAAAATTGGGTATTATGTTTCTGTGCACTAAATTTTAATTTAGTTTATTTTTTCCTAAAAATACTGGTTTGATAAACATTTGCGCAAATACCGTGCGACGTAAAAAAATTGCAACTAGCATTTTTTTATTCTACAGGGCCTCCGCTTTTCAGAAAATATATAATTGTTTGGGGGTCTGAAGCTGTTTTCTAGCCAAAAATTTATATTTTATCATGTGTGTGCAAATAGTAAGAAAATTCCCCCGGACAGCAAGTGGTTAAAGGGATCATATAAAGAAATAAGGAGCCTGGACTAAGGGTCCATTCATACCAGCAGCAAAAAAACAACAGCAGCTAGTGTGCGGTGCTTGACACAGTGCTGCACTGTGTAATTGCCTTGTCTTGCATTGGGTCTGCGCTGGAAACAACGGCCAGCGCAGCCCCAACACATGTGGTGTGAGCGGACCCTTAAGAACTCTGGGCATAATTTTAACGAACCCTTGTAGTGCGGAAGAAAATAAGGTTATAATCACGAAATCCTCCCAGCCGGCCTCCTCCTCCACTGCTCCCTATACTTCCTAGAACTCTGGCACATATGACTAGGAATTGTGACCATGCACATCGTCTCAAGGGGAAAAAAATGCTTTTACCTGAAATCTCGTGAGATTTTTGCAGCTTACAAATGAGATTTCCCAGTAATGCACTGCTGATGTAACCTTCCCAGGATGCATCGCTTAGGCATGGGCTTCATCACTAATGCCTAAGAGGACCAGACATTAGTGCTAAACACAGGGCCGGACATTCAAGTTTCTGCCATCAGTGTGTTACAGAGATGAAGGAAAGATAGATTGTGTCTCAACAACCTGACTACCTACATAAGTGACTGGGTACCTATAAATCCATGGGTGTCCATAGAAATATCAGTTTTGGGTGAAGTAGGGCTTTAGAAATGCTGCTGGTCTGCAGTATTTGACAACTCAGGTCTGTATATGAAAAGTACAGTTATTGGTGAAGCCTGTAAAATGTTTGTTTACTTGTAGGAAATAGTCAAGACCAACAATCAAGCTGTGCCGGTTCATTAAAAAAAAACAGTTTTCAGCGTAGTTCTTGCTTAACATCTAGTGAAAAGTAACCCGAACGTTCTTGACCCCACGGAAGATGCATATTTTTACCAAATATTCTTTTGCTCTTAAAAAATTTGATGAATACTTTGAATTATCTATAAAATAAATCTTCACCAGCTATTAAAATCAGGGTTAGGAAACCTTGGCACTCCAGCTGTAGTGAAACTGCAAGTTCCATCATGTCTTTGCCTCTGGGAATCATGAGTGTGGCTGTCAGAGTCTTGCTATGTCTCATGGAGTGCTGAGGGTTGCCTACCCCTGCAATAAATACTTGAGCAAACAGATAAATGTAATGGCTCAACCAAATGGATTTGGATGAAGTTAACTAAAAGCAATTCTGGTGGCCTGGTTCACAATTCAGGTCGCGCAAAGCCCTCAAACCACCCTATGACTGTGATGCTTTTTTGTAGGATTTCTTTCCAGATTTATCAATAAAAACCCATCTCCAGCCAAACTTTTTTTTTTTTTAAGCATCTAATTAAAATAGGGAAGGGTAGAACCATGTCCCCATTGTAAAGATCTCCCCTTACTTCCTTTCCTCAAATACAGTGAAAAGAATATCTCCATTTGTGACACAGCTATAAAACTGTCCTATCTGTGCTTCACTTTAGTAAAACATGATTTTATTGCTGGATGTGTTCTCCCTGCTTCTGTCCACTTCCTCTCCCGGTGAGGGAAAATCACCCTAATAGTGAAACAGATAAGCTTTACAGAGGATCTAACCCTTCTACAGAATATCCAAAACTTCCCATTCAGTTACATTTTTTGGGGGGAGCTATAATTTCTATATACTCACTAGTTGTGTGTAAAGTTGTGTTAACATTTAGGAAGATGGAATAAAGAAAGTGCCATTTTGTACAGAATCATAATACACACCATGATCGCTAAATAGCAGCTGCTTCCATTTTTGTCTTTCAGCTTCCGATGCCTTTAAGCCTAAGACAGCCTTTAGCTCTTGCAGAACTCTCTTAGACTCCTCCCTTTCTCGCTTCTGTCTTTCCCTCTCTTCTGGAGTAAATAGATAGATATCCTCCCTGTTAAACTCATTGTCTACAACAATGTCTTCCACATAGGCTTCTAATTCCTGAAAGAAAACAGTGACATTTTAGTATTTTGAGCCACTGGTGGATCCACAATATTAACTCCACCCTATATAATAGCCAAACAAGCAAAACATGGATGATAACATCACAGACTTATGGTTCATCGATTACCTGTTCCTCTGGCACCGGATCTCGGTCTTCAATTCGTAAAGGGGGAGGCACATTGGGCACAACAAGGCAATGTAAATTTTCACAAGAGGTGTTTGCAGTTTCTATGACACAAGGTTCAATATATCAAAGACAGAATCTGACATTTGCAGCAGAATCTACTATAAGCAATGCATCTCCCAAACCAAATTACTGAATAATACATGATATAGTGAAAAATGTGCTATTTGCATCACACTAATACGTTTCTGGTATCATTTCAAATACAAATCTGACAATCTTTAGAATAAAAACCTGGAGGGAAGTGTTGATAGGCTTGGGTGATTTTTTTGTTTTCCTCAAGCTCACTATAGTTCCCTACTTTACAGATTATACATGGAAGGCACAAGAATACATAAACAGTACTTCTGTAGTACTGGCCATACAAATCATTTTGGTCTGACTGCCTATAAATGAATAACTGATGTAATAATGTTAACCACTCTGCGCAAATTAAATTTCCGCTATTTGAAATCAAACACATGGTCAGCATGTGACTGTGAATACCAGGCATGTAATTACATAGACAGCAATAACAGAGCCCTGTATTGTCAAAGGAAAAAAACTGAAACCAGCACATCAGGAGGTGTAGTATACCTTTTATAGCTGGGGGTCTCCGAACCATCCTTTCCACCTGACACAATGCCTCCTCCCAGCATGTGTTACTGGCCTGTACATGCGGCTGTATCAGCCTTAGTTTTTCTTCAAGGATAAGTGTAGCTTCAGCTGTCATGCTTTGGGTTTCCTTAGAGGATGCAAGCTTTTCTAGTTCATCCTCGAGTACAATCACTCTGGACAAGATAGAAACGAATAACACCAGTGGGTATATGGGTCTGCTGGTAGCATGTTGTTTTCTCTTGCTAAACATATGCCATTTTACAGCTCTTAAGTGTGCTTTATAATCTTCTAGGGATTTATTGACACCGTTTATATATTAGATATTCCCAAATCAAAACTACCACCATAATCAGCTCAGTGAAACTGAGTGTTGCAGAATTCAGGATCAGCCACATATGGCCACCCATGAGTTAAACAGATGCAGACCAGCTATTTGAAGGCTAGGTACAGCAGAAAGAGGTTCATGTGTACCGATAACATTAAGACGGGGTTCACACCTAGGCGACATTGTTTCTGCACGTTTTTTTGCGCTTAAATCATCGCGCATTTTTGTGAGCAGACTGTAGCTCATTGATGTTAGTGAGCAAACACGCATAAAATGGCCAAAAGCACAGCAAATGTGCGTTTTCAAGCGTTTCCTATGGGGCCAAAACAAGTAATATGCCAAAAAAAGCTCATGTACTTTTTCCGGCGACAGGCTTTTTTGCTTATTGGGACAAAACGCTCAGATGTGAACAGGGCCATAGAATTAATGGGATTTTTTTTGGGGGGGGGGGGCATATTTTTTGAGGGTTTTTAGGGATGAAAAAGCACTACAAAACACTGAGTGTGAACCAGTGTGATCACTTTCTTTGCTACATTTTGTTGTGCTCATGTTTTCTGTCCTGGTACAAATGGCCAGTTTTGTTAGAGGAAACCTATGCTAAAAAAATGTCATTGCTACATCTAATGCTGCAAATGCTTATTGTCTGGGTGTAGGACTGACTCTCTTGTATCAATACTTGGTATAACTTACCTGCTATAATTATGCAAGTAAGACTTTGATGACTTTGCCGATTGGTGTACTTACTCTGTGTCAGTAACTCAAATTATGGAAGCCAGTGGTTTGGTGTAACAGCCAAACACGCAGCATATTCCGAATGACTATTGAATTAGCAATGGCAGCCCACCTTGGTTCTCCCAAGGAAGGCTTACTTTTACAGGCAGAGTATCACAGAGTATGTGATATTAGCTGCCCACAGCTATGACTGTCAGATAATAATCAGAGTACTGGAGAGATGTTCTCCCTTGAAAGAAAAATAAATAAATAAATATTGAGAGGCCAATGCATAGACGTGTCAGTCTTAGAGAGGTGCCTACATCTGGACGCCCTCCCTTTCTTTAGACTTTCATTTGCTCATAAGTCAGATGTAAATTTACGTTCATGTCACAAGATATACACTTACTCATTGAGTAGTGCTTTTAGATGTAGCTGTAGACTGCGTACAGCCCCGTGAAGGCTGTTCAGCTCCCCGGTCTCTCTTTTTTTCCTGTGCGTGTGCTCTGCGCTGGACTGGTGTTGCGTTTCAAAGTAACGATGAAACTCATAGCTACGTTTCAGTTCCGTCAGGCAGGCAGCCTGCGTGTGAGGTAGATCCTGAACAACATCACACCAAACGTAGTGTGGAAGCAGCACTGGGTTAGTGATTGGTCCTTGGCATGCATTCTCGGGGGACAGCAGTAGGGCTAGGCGCCGAAAGAACTCTGAACTCTGGCCTATCCAGAGCTGAAACAGAACCTGTCAATACAAAATGAATCGTGTTCCAAAATACATTTTCAGATATTTTGCTGCCATGAATCAAGGCAGGACAGTACAATAAAATAGATTTATTTTATATTTCTTAATAAGTTACAACAACTATACATGTAAAAACATGTTTACTGCACACAGTTAAAAGGTGTTAGCTTACTTTAAAAAGTGGTAATAAACAAAAAATGTTAACTTCACACCATCAGTAAGCTTTTGATAACATACTACTGATAGACAACATCATGATCACCCACACCCTTCCCCTTGCAATATCGCTGTAACTGATTTGGATGACATCTCTGGCGGTTCAGAAACCCCTCCTAACTTGCATATGTCTTCTGATGTTTGCAACTTGCCCTGGGGATGAGCTGTGATCGTGATGTCATAGCACCATGGCAACTTGCAATCCAAAGCGAAGCTTGGCTCACTTTGGTATGTGCAAGGTTTCTAAATGACTTTCTATGATGGCAAAAGCTGCGTTATGGGATGCAAACACCAGAAATAATGATGAAAGATGGCACTGGCATCAGTGCTAATGGGAGAGACACAACCTGCACCAAACAAATGAGTATAGTTCCTAATAAGGTGTTTAGTAAGCAAATGCTTATCTTTTTGAATGAGATTTTGTTTTTGTGGTATTGGACTGCTGGGTTTACTTCTGCTTTAAAGCTCAACTTCAGGTAAATTAAAGAAATTAGAAATTATTTTACCAGTACCTGTGGTAATGAAACAAAAATGCAGCTTTTACTGCAATACTCACCTTCACCCTGGCACTGTCCCCCACAGACACTCCCCTCCTCATCCAGGTTGCATGATGTCCAATGTCAGTGAACCCACTAAGCAATCTTGAACAAATCCCCAGTAGTTGGTCATCATGTAGCAGAATAACATTCACACCTGAGTGCTATTTTCAGCAGCACGAAGCACCACTCATTACTATAGAAGGAGAGAAGCAGGATTCTCTGCAAAAAGTGAAAACTACTGAGGTGGGGTATGGGTGCAGAGATAAAGTGGGAGACTTTGGGGACAAGGGCACAAAAAAATCTTCAGTAAGTACTCTAGACCACTGGCTGAATGAGAGAGATATTAAAATCAATTCTCCCAACCATACTAAAAGAGCATGGATGAAGATATCTCCTCTGCCCGCTACTGTATTCAGAAGCTGCGGCACCAATGGGTTCCCAAATATCCCAAACAGTGACTGCATCTGATATTTATCGAGTTGGTGGTGTTTGCAGGGCCATTCACAGATGGAATTTCGGCAGGTTTAGCAGGAATCAGCCAATATTTGAGCTGTCGAAGGTCAGTTTAAGACTATGACACAACGGAGGCTGTTAGTATAATTTCAATCTCATTAAATATCCATTTCTGCAACTTTTTTTGCACTTTAATATACACAAATACAAACTGTACCAGTACTGTGCCTACCTTCAAAGCAGGGAGGCTAAAGCCATCTGTGAGATTGTGGGCCTCCTCTTCAGACACCTGCTCTTCACTTAATCCCATGCCCAGGTCTTTCAAAGGAACAACGCAGATGTAGTTAGTCACATTGTCTATCTCAGAGTTTAAAGGATAAGTTTGGTCACAGTTAAGAAAAATAAGCACTAGTTTGGAAATGCCACACAGGCAAGAGTTTGGTATGTGTTTTACATCAAAGAGTTGACTTTCCATATGATCACACATGATTACTATTTTCTTCAGTTTGACTACTTTTAACATCGGCAAACAGTGTTATTTGTACTTTATGGGATGACAAAACATAGCAAATATGTTACAAAACTTAGTTTAAAAGACATCTAGATTAGGGATCCCTAACCTTCATCAGCACATGGGTCACATGCCCACATAGCATTATAATTGTAATTGAACACTTTTAAAATATTAATACTTGTATTACATTCTATAAAGTGTGCATCCCATGCTGTGTGTCATTTGTTTTCTGTGCGAACCATCTTTATATGCCTATTCATAAAATCTAATGTTTACCAAGTATTCCCAAAGAATTATATTCCCCCCCGACCCCAAAAACATCTCTGAAATTGCCACAAATGCTTTACAGCTCTGATTCAGCTTTCAAAATGATAATTTACCTAACCAGACTAAGGGAGGACAATAATCGCATTAAATATTAACAACATAGTTCTGCAAATTCTTGGAACAGCATTGAACAACTGCTGTATAACAGTAAATGTGTTGGCCTTTTTCCTGCAGCAGCTTCTCAGCACTATCTGTTTTCAAATTAAAATAGATCCAAAGCCAAAATGTTTTTTCTTTCATTTTGGATAGCGTTAAGAAGGCCTTGGATCTCTTACCATTTGCATCCCATCAGGGAAATCGTCTTTCATTTGATGTCCTGTGGACAAACCAGAAGTGAGAGGAAATATCTACCAAGTCAGGGAAATGGCTTCAACCAGTTGTCACTGAAAAAAATTTCCTTACTGGAGGATTTACCCTCTATAACTGTTTTGATGCCAAACTCAAAATTTTGCATTTATTCAAACTTTCAGTCCCTGTGCCAGTGGTCACCAGGAGAATAAGAGATTAGATTTCTCTAACAGGGACACAGACGGCAATAAAAAGTGACAGAGGATGTAACTTCACTACTCTACCCACAATTAAAGCAAAATAAGTTTGGGATTTAGGTACACTAAGTATGTTGCTTTAAAAAACGTGCTGAAGCTTTTCAAATATTTACATATCATAAATGGGCAGGACATTCCAGAATACATTTGTTTAAATTGAAAAATCTTTTTTTTTTTTTTTTTTAACCGGGTGGTGTTAGCAGGACTACCCACAGTTCGAATGTCATGGCCACCTTTGTACATATAGCACATTCCTCTGCTGTACAGAAAGATATAAAGCCCTATCTACATAGACTATAAAGAAGAGGGGGATGCAGGGACTTAAGGCAAGCATACATCAGAAGTTTTAAATTTGACTGATCTACATGTTTCACCTTGAGTGGGCTTTAACAAAGAGCCTTCCCCATCATCCCCATGTCTCTTAGCTCTGCCACTCTACAGAGGACAATATTAGAATGCAGTAATGGCAGAAATTACCAAACTACTTGTCCTCTTATTAAATTTAAACTGAAACTTCACCCGTACTGTTGGCTGTTCGACAATGTAAAAAAAATGAATGCATGAGGAATTCACCAATGAAATAGAAACAAACCCTTGTAGAGGGCTAGTATGTGAGGCCAAAATCAGATGTGAAGCTGTTCCTGGGGTCCCTAAGAAATTGAAGAAGCCCTCAAGAGTGAATCTGCCAGTCTTTAAATTGGGCAAAGTCAACCAAAAATTAAATGTCAATGATAAATGGATTCTGCCTACATACACGTGGCAACACAGCATAGCTATATTGTCTGGGGCTCTTGTAGTAGCCATCCTAAATGCAAACTCCAACTATCCATGAAACTTTCTATGGAGAATTCAGGAAGGGGTGGATATTCCATTTAGCTTAAGAGAAGAAATAGTAAAAGCTTCAGCAGAGGAGCATCCAAGAAACTGTAGTAGATGACCAGAAACGCCATTATCATATTGCACTCATAAAGACTTGGTCTCTTTTGGTATTACTAACAGTAAACTAGCTGAACATTTCCCCATGAGAAAAGTGGTCATATTTGCAGTTAAAATCTTTTTCAGTCAGTATGTTTTCCCACAGTGTTCATGGCACAAGGCAGTATTCTTAATATTTGTGGTATTATTATTCAACATAAAATATTTTACAAGACATGTTCGCAATAAATTTAATAAACTATTTTAACATCCATATTGGAAAGGATATTTCTTAAGCATGTACAGTGTTGCCAGTCGGGAAATGCGGAAGTTGGTCCTGACGGTCCTGTAGACAGCTTTACGCAACCCAAGGAGATGCTGGCTACTATGTTGTCCAATCTTATCGTATGGGAAAGCAGCACTGACCCTGTCAAGCAAACTTGAAAAGTAAAATGTGATACATCTGTACAGATGTCCCAAACCACTTACGCCACATATATTATGTTTTAAACATACTGCTATTCACTACACTAACAGCAAATACATATAATGTCTTACATTGCTATATAATGTACATTCAGTATTATAAAGCCAGATGATTTTACTAGTATGTAATAAACAGCGTTATCATACGGGCAGGTAAGGAATAATTCTGTTGTACATAATGTACAATCAGTTTTATAAGGCCAGATGATTTTACTAGTATGTAATACACAACATTATCATACAGGCAGGTATGTGAGGAATAATTTTATTTATTAGATAGCAAAATTGCCTACTATTGACCATAAGATTAATTTTAATGTTGGTACAAGCTTATGTCCGTTATATTTTTTTTACAAAGACATGCAAAAAAAACTTTGTGCTTACAGTTAGAAGTCAGCCACTTCTGATTATCCATTGGAGTATATTGAGAGATAACTATTGGGGATGCACCAAAATTGTGGCCACTGAAACATATCGGCCAAAAATGGCACTTCTGCATCCTTATTTCTCTCCTCCCCGCTGTTCCCTGCTCTATGTCCCCTCTGACAAAGCGCAGCATCCAGCGGGGAGGAGAGAAACTGTTAAAGGAGGCCGAGCGGTGCGGGGAAGGAGACCGATGTGAGCCCCAATGTAACAGGAGGCCAGGCTCTCCTCCCGCTCCGCCCCCCTCAGCCTCCTCTGACCGATCAGGATGGAGAGCGGTGTGGGGGCGGAGACAGCTGTGCGCTGTCACAGGAGCCCGAGGTGGCGATGAAGGGAAGGAGTCAGCTGTCAAAATAGACCAAGCTCCCCTGCCAGCAGCGAGCTGTGACAGCGAGTCATGATGAAGAACGGTACAAGCAGTCAGCGTTAGTAAGTCATACTATGTCCAGTTATTTACAATGTACCAGTTATGACTGAATAGGAAGTGATCTACATCTTAGATGTACATGGTAACTCATACTATATCCTCAATGTATAAATGAACAGGATTCCTGTTTATTTATAACAGGGGATGCATAAAAAGAGATCGAGGACTGTCTTCAATCTCTTTTTCTATTTTAAAAAGGAAATATCAGGGGTCTCTTTAGACCCCTGATATTTCAACGAAGCCCCCAACAGTACAATTAAAAACATAACATTTAATAATGAATAAAAAAAAAAATATATAAAAAAAGTTTATAAACAATTTAAATAAAAATATTTTAAAAAAATGTAAAAAGGTAAGAAAATTATTTTTTTTTCGGTTTCGGTCTTTTATTTTTTGTTTCGGTGCATCTCTAATAACTATACTATAACCTTCCATCTCACACAGCTGGCGTGATCAAAGAAGCAGCTGCATTTGTCAACTGCTTTTATATGAACTTTGCAGCTCCTTACAGTGTGCCATAAGATTAAACATTTCACATTCAGGCTGCATTCACACCTAGGCGTCAGAGTTTTTGTGTGCGGTTTTGCCTAGCATATTTTGCTAGTTTTTGCGTGTTTGTTGCGCATTTTTACGTGCATTAGAAACGCGCATATGAAGACGTGTGTTTTGACTGGCAGATCAAAACCATGGCAGTCAATGGGGAAACGCATGTGAAAAAGGGCAAAACAGAGTATAAAAATATGGGTCACGTGTTTTTCAGGTTTTGAAATTGGAGTCTATGGGGCCAAACGTGCATGAAAACACCCCAAAGAAGCTCAGGAACTTTTATGAGCGACAGGCGTTTTGCAGCTTGCAACAAAACGCCTTGGTATGAATGGGGGCCATTAAAAATAATGTGAATTTAGGTGCTGAGCTTTTTGTCACACATAATATGTACGTCAAAATGCGTAGGTGTGAATGCGGCCTAAATGTATTGCACGATTGACAGCCTGTTACTATTCCACTGATAAATAGAAATTCACCAATGAAAGAAACTGCAGTTTGTCTAAGGATACAGAGCAGAGCCCTGTTTTTTTTTTTAGCACTGCATTTGAAAGCTATAAAACATGTGAAAAGAATAAGTGAATATGGAAACTAGCTGCCTACTTTCACTTTACTGCTAGCTTCATGAACACAGAGTTTCCATTGGATGACACTAGCCATGCAGCTACCATACCATATGTTCCACTATATTAGTAAATATTTGGATTACGTGCACATGTTCACGTCAGGAGTCATGAACTTGTAGTTTGCGTGCATACCCAACAACCAATAATGTTGAGGTGAGGTGGGATAGAAGCTGAATCCCATACCAATATAAAAGATACACAGATTAAAGCCTATTTATTAACCCTTTTGTTACCAGGCTCCTCCTAACACTTTTGACCTCAGCTGCGCGGACCATTTTTGCAATTTTTTACCTTTTTTTTGTAATTTTCAGCTACAACTTTTAGAGTTTGTAAAATACTCCCCAAACCATACATTTTCTGAGAGTATAGGACCAGTAGAAATAAAAGATGGTGCTATTAATTTTGTAGGTTGTGCGTCAGTTGCGCAAGTGTTTATCAGATAAAAAAATACACTAAAATCATCATCATCAGCACGCACAACTTTCCCCATAATATACAAGATTCCCATTAAAAAGATAAAACTGTATTGAGTTAACAACAAATGTGTAAATTTTAAATTGTACCTTTTTGGTAAACGGTAAAAAAAACAAAGGAATGCAAAGCTGTAAATAAGCAACTTATCCTGAAAATCTGTGTCATGGTAACACCTGATCTGCAATGCCATTTGTGCGCTGTGTTGGTGTGTATTGTGATAAAATTATGCAGGCATATATTTAATTGCAACACAGTATCACAACGCACGGCAATGTGTAACAACGCTGCAACACACTTAAATTAATAATTCATCACAGCACATATGCATGAGGTACAACACAATATGGTGTACGTTGTTATGGTGTGTTTTTTTAACTATTTCTTTATTTTGTAATTATTTTAAACTTTACTGCCAGGGTCTTCAGGGAAATATCTGGGGTCTAAACTGACACCCAATATTTCCTTTTTGAGATAGAAAAAAAAAAAAAAAGACATTGAAGTCACAGAGCACTCTGTCTCTTTTACTGCAGCCCCAGTACTCAATGAACAGGAAGCTCTCAGTACGGAGGCTTCCTGTTCATTCACAAACTGAGGAGGCATAGTACTCTCCCCAGGTATGAATGAACAGGAAGCCTCCGTACTGAGAGCTTCCTGTTCATTCACAAACTGAGGAGGCATAGTACTCTCCCCAGGTATGAATGAACAGGAAGCCTCTATACGGAGTGTTCCTATTCATTCATAAACTGAGCACATAGTAAGTGATTACTATGTACCCAATCATGAATGAACAGGAAGTGGTGCATGATAATCACTTACTATGTCCTCAGTTATTTACAAACACTGAGCGATCAGTACTGATCCCTCAGGGTTTGTGCTCTGCTCTCCATCCCGACTGCTCTGCCCCCTCCCACCCATCACCGGAGCCAAGCTCTTCTTCCCGCACCGCGCCACTCAGCTTCCTGACAGTTCTCTTCTCCCGGCTGGGTGCCGGCAGCTGGATGTGCTCTGTGTGCCCTCTGCCAATGCAGGTGGGGAGAGCAGCAGGGATAGGAGGGGACACAGGCCGCAGCAGGCTCCCAAAGGGAGGAGAGAGCTCCAGGGTGTCTCATTTTTGTCCCTTGCCAATGACAGCTATTCATTTACAGAGGAGACTTAAGGGAAACCTTCTACTATAAGTTTATGGCCCATGAGCTTATAGCAGAAGGCTGAAAGCCAGTGACATATGGAATTCTAATGTAGCCAGCTGGAAACTGTTTTGTTCCAATGTACGCCTTACGTCGCTGACAGGGAAGGGGTTAATTCATCAATAAATGTATTTTGTTAATGCAAGCAGTGTACAAACCTTAATTTCATTTGGTATCAGCAATCCCCTGTACAGAAGAGCTCAGACTGGAGATGGAGAAGCAGCACAAAGAGCCAATTAGTTAAGCTGCGGTGCTCATGTGCCAACAAGGATAATGGGGATAGGAGTGAACAGAAGGACAGAGAGCTGAACTGATCAGTCTACTACTTCTCCTTTAACAGGCAGAAAAATCAGGTCGCCTGCTGTACTGTGTGGCAGAACTGTGTAGATGTACATTGTATATGTGTATATATATATATTTCTCTATCTATCCAACATAGGCAGTCACGGATCTTGTAATGAAGCAACAGTAACATAAATAAATGTATTGGTCGAGAAAGACAAGCCGTCCCTTGTGGAAACATCGACCAATACATTTATTTACATTACAAGACCTGTGAGTGCCACTTGCACTGGATCATTTAGATCTACTTGCCTTGAGTGCACCCAGGCAGCTTTTACTCTCTATCACTGGAGGCATACAAATGGTTTGTTATATGATTCTATGGCAAACCACTCAGCCAGAGCAGTTTGTCTTCAGCAGTGATGCAGCATAATATGTAAAAATTTATTTTGCACATCTTTTTAGAACTCACAAGCTCTTAGGCCTTGTTCACACCAAATGCAGACCAGATCCGGTCAGGTTTCTGCACACGCAGTGTAGTGGGTTGTGCCGCGTTTTGGATGCGTTTAGGGCCGGTTTTGGTAAAAAATGGACTTTCAGGCACTTGCATGCGTTTTTGATGCGTTTTTGATGCGTCCCAGACCAGATCCAGAGCAGGTAAAATAGGGCTTGCTGCATTTTTTTCATCCGGTCTGGATCTGGTCTGGATCCGCACGCTGCGATGTGAACTGGAGGTCAAAATACCATAGGAATACATTGGACGCAGTTTTGATCCGGTCTGCACCTGCTCTGGTCCGGATCTGCTCCGCGCTTGGTGTGAACAAGCCCTTAGTGTTAGTTAACTAAATGCAGAAAAAGTCACTAAAGAGTTGGGGTCGCAGTAGAGCTATCAGAAAAACCACTGTGATCGAGCTGAGGCAGGCTAAAGCTCTATAAAGGAAACCAAAAAAAGCTCTATACTTCCTATGGACACGTCTATATGTCCATAAATAACACTCAATGATTTCTCTACATACATGCAAACAAACGATGAACTTTCTAAGGGCAGTAGAGAGTAAAGTTCCAGAAATATTGCCAAACTACACACACAGTCACTTCACAGACAAATTTCTCTATCTGCTTTTGAATCCCATGTCGACCCTGCTATGTTAACATAGTAATGCAACGATCCAGAATTCTAGCTATCAGTTCCTTTATAGGGACTATGAAGTTCAAAGGAGAAACAATGAATTATTATCTACTCTATTTCCCTAGGCAAGGTGCAGCGTAAACATAGGAGGTATGGAAAGTGCTGGAAGAAACCTGTATTTAACCAGATGGAATGACAAGGTTAAGAGACTACTAATCATTATCTATGCACTGCATGTAGATTGTACATGTTTGTGGTCAATTAACTGGGGATGTTATTGGGGAGGCAATATATTTTAATTCATCTGTATGTTTCAGTAAAAAGTTAATGCATGCTACATGACGCACACACACATTTTACTTATTTGGTTATTTTTGCACATATCTACATAGAGAGATTACAGTGAAACTCCAGGCAAACCGCTAAATACTTGGTTGAAAAACATGTCTGTTTATTGTTTTATCGGCCAAGAGATTTGTAAATTTGTCCAGCCATTCTTTGGATGCAAACACTGCTAGCTAGGAACATCAATCAACTCCTTGGTTTACCATTAATACTTTGTAGGTCAGCTCATGCGCATTAAACAGATGTAATGGTGATAATTCACTATTCAATGGGGAGGCTGGGGACGAGGGGGAGGTAGGGAGCTGAATTACTGAAGCAGGAAGAGGAACTACTTGATTAGAAACTAAATACGTCACCAATCTGTCACCTTTGCAACAGCCTCCTTGTAGACCCCATGCAAGAACTTACAAGACCACAGTGGGGATGTCTTCTCTAGCAGAACACAACTTCCATGCTGGGTCAGAGTACCCATTCACGACTAGGCTCATTTCTACATCTGAACATTTAGTCTTAAATGATCTGGACTGTGCAGGTGGTTATGAGATATGTAATTTACCCCTTATTTAGCTTTCTTTATTTTGGCTGAGATTGGCTCGAACAGAAAATATTATAAGGTGAGGGGTCCACTGAGAACTGATAGTTGCTGCCCCTTTAACTGGTTGAATAAGGACTGACAGCCCATGCTGTCTTCCACTCTTGTAACAGTATATAAAAAAAAGCACTGTAGTGGTTTACATTTCACTTAACTACAGGATATCAAAACCCAAGAACAAAAATATATTGCAGCTTACACGTCCTTAGATGTGGTGGCTGCTGTTTTTCAGACTAAGTACATTTTCTGCTAGTGAAGAAAAATACCTGTTGGTCTTGACAGAATTCCAGTTTCTTTGTAAATTGCTGAGCACTGAAGTGATATATTAAATGTCATCAGTTGTCTAGCGATCGTCTGTTAACTACAAAACATCTCCTCCCTATGAAAATTAGGAGATCAGATGTTTGTAGTCCAAATCAGGAAAGCCACCTAGCGTGACAACACTTCATAGATACACTACAGAGAGTCAGTGTCGTCACCCGGGGAAAGGAAATGAGTAACTGACAGGACTACCCGGTGCAAATAAAAAGGAAAAAAAAAACTGAAAGAGAGGAAACTAATGTAGCCACATTAAAGGACTAATAAGCTGCAATATATTACGTTTCTTGGAGGGTTTAGATACACTTTAAGACTGAGCAACGGACTCTTTCAGAAGCACAATTTTAAATATGTACTGAACCTCTAGAAAGTCCGATTCATCCCACACTCTAAATTCAGTGTTAGGCAGGGCACACACCTTACAACCATTGCAAGACTTTTGTCTTGCGATGGTTGTAAGGTACTTAAAAAAACGTACGATCTGCCTATGTTGCATAGGCAGATCGTACTTGCGATGATCCGAAGCCACGCCCCCTGAGGGGCGGGATTCCGATGACCGCAATGCCGAACAGGCAGTGTGCGCTTGCGCACACCGGCCCGTACGGCTGTTATCGTACGGACATGCCACAAACCCGCCGAACATCGCACAATGCTCGGCGGGTTTTCGAACATGTCCGTAAGTTTAAAGTCGTGCGACCTTACAGTAGTAGAGGTCGCACGGCTTCCACACACCTTACGATAATCGTACGATCGCGGGATTTCCCGCGATTATCGTACGATTATCGTAAGGTGTGTGGGGACCTTTAGGTAAAGTTTGACACTTTAAAGCAGGTGTTAAATGAAGACTTATTAACCTCCAGTTCTCCAGTAATAATAATCATTGGCTTTAAATGTCTGCTCCATTTGCCTACCAGGTGAATAAATCTTGTTCTTGTCTGCAAACCAAACATGGACATCTAGTTTGCCATAAAGCAAAAATGGCACAGACACAATAAATAAAATATACTTGTCGTCAGAGCCCCCGATAATCGAGATAATGAACCTGCCTACAATGACCTGGGGTGTGCCGTGGTCACTATGGTCTGTATGCAAAATAAGGGGGCATACTCAGAGTAAAAGTAACTGGAAAAAAAGGGGTGGGGCGGGTGGGATGACACCCACAAGCCGACGGGTGAGTGCGGGAGACGGAGGAGCTTAAAAAGCCTAGCCGCCCTGTGACACTGAGACGGTCACAGGTCGGCTCAGTAGATCGGGAGGTGAGCGAACACATACCGGGTTCGCTCACCTTTCGATCCTGTCACGGCTCTCTGCCGTGGCGGGGGGGGGATTCCCCTCTCCGATCTGCCAGCGCTGACTGGCGGAACGGACGGGCGAGGGGGCGGGTACAGCTGGCTCTGCCTCTAGATAGGCAGAGCCAGCTGTCACTCACCCAGCTGGGCGGATCTCGACATCGATGTCGGGATCCGCTCCGGCGTCTCAGTATACCGCGAGCTGTAGCTTGCGGTATACTGAGCCTAGGGTGACGGGAGGACGCTACCCTGAGAACTATGGGGAAAAGCCCTGACCCCATAGTTCTCCTTTAAATGTGCGGGGCTCCTCCCACAAATACGGCTAATTAATTGGCCTAATACTTATCAACTATTGCTGTTTGAAGGGGTTAAACGTGCCTTCTTGCATTAAACAAATCAGATTTTAGCACATCCTAATCTACAGCAGAAGAAACTTGATGGCATCACTAGCTCTGTGTGCTTATGTTACATCATATACTATCAGGGCTAAAAAAAAAAAAACCAGTAGGTGATAGGCAGCTGAGAAATTATGGCTGGCACCTACACTCTGTGGGCCTTTTCTACTGTGTTTAAAAGCAGGACAAGTTCCCCGTCCCCCTCTATACATGCCTGCTGGACAGTCTCTTAACCTCTATAGTTATATGTCCTTCCCTGAACATTGTTGAACAACCTGATCAAACATACACAATGCAAAACATTATGCAATACACAAAATCAAGAACACTTACAGAGTGAATCCCCGAGAAATAACTTCCGTCTCCTGGATTAAGCGCAGGGATTTTCTCACAAGGTTGGTGAAGGCTCGGCTGTTCGCTACGGTCATTTCCAACTGGCCGCAGTACTTTTTCAGTTTGACCTGTAGCCTGGCTGCGCTCCATGTTCTCAGCACTCGCAGGACGGCAAAAATGGCAAAGAAAAGAAGGCTGGGCCCCCAGATGAATAAAGAAGATAGGTGCCAAGACTTCAGTGCAGCCAAAGCACTGAGGAACGCAAACAATACAGACATCTCCCTGTGCAAGGAATGAAAAATAATCCATTAAAAGCTCAGATCAGAACTACCTACTCTGAAAAACTAGATAACAATATTATGGCGCCTGGTGAATGAGGTTGGCACTATATCGAATTTTCATATTGCCAACATTTTTACTAGTACGGTATATCAAAATGGAAATTTTTTTTAAAACTTCAACATAAAAAGTGGTATAAGTGAGGGCCATCAATAAAGGAGAACACAAAGAAAGAAGAACAATCATGTGATGATATTCTCTTTCTCCAGATTTTTCCTACTGACAATAATGGATCATATTGGGTTATGGGTGGCATACATTGTTAGCTATTTTTTATAGGGAGAGAAACAAGACAAAAAAGGTTTTTGTAAGTTGGCAATATACAGCAACAAAATAATTTTGGGGGCTCCTTTTAATCACCCTAAAAATACAGTGAACTTGTGAAAATCATTTTCAAATGGAAACATAGCAAAATACAGGCACTAAATCTGTTTCTGGTAATCATCTTTACATTATCATTATGTTTTCTACAGAATTCTATAGTTTACACCGTTTGTACTCATACAATGGTGTGTGATTTGAGCTTCTGCTATTGTGTTCTGCACACAAAGTTGTAAACCTGTCTGGAAAAAAAAAAAAAAAAAGCAGCTCAGAGCTCCCCCTGATGGCTGTAAATATGACATATTAGTAAGCATAGATTTCATTTTTACCTGGCAAAAAAAACAAACATACTACAAATACAATATATTAAAAATATACACTAAAAGGACAACAAATCAAAAAACGCAACATTTCTTTGATAACATGTTCTTTTTTTATACACTGCCTGGCCAAAGAAAATGGTCAGACTCTTACATTTTGTTGGACCACCTTAAGCTTTGAATATGGCACACATTCGCTGTGGCATCGTTTCAATAAGTTTATGCAATGTCACAACATTTATTTCCGTCTAAAGTCGCATTAATATTTCTCCAAGGTCTTGTAGTGATGATGGGAGAGTCAGAACACTGCATAAAGTCTTCTCCAGCACTGGCCAACCCATGTGGGGAAAATAATGCATCATGCTCCCTGAACCATTCTTTCACAATTTGAACCTGATGAATCCTGGCATTGTCATCTTGGAATATGCCCTATGTGCCATCAAGGAAGAAAAAAAATCCATTGATGGAAAAACCTGGTCATTCAGTATATTTAGGTAGGCAGCTGACCTCATTTTTTTGGGATAGAACACATGAAACATATTAATCAGTGCAGTAATTATCCAACAGAAGGCTCTTACGTATTTGATTAGCTAAATCCAGGTGGTGACTTTTTATTTGGGCCAGGCAGTGTACTTCTGTCCCTGATGTTTTTAATACCTGTACCTATGTCAACATTTCAAAAGATAAGCCATCTACTATTAGCACTGTATAGAAAGTTGAGGTGACAAGGCTAGAATTGTTCTATGTATACCGTGGGGTTATAAAATTACTGAGTTTTGTCTTTTACTCTTTGTTTAAAACAATTGTTACAAAAAGAGCAAGCAAACATAGCTCATACAGTAGTTCAGTGGCACCCTACTACTCTGGGCCCTACCTTGGCTTCTAGCCTGTGTGAACTTTGCACAGGTATCACAAGTCAAAATTCTAAATGTAATTGCACAAAACAGCCTTCAGACAGACCCTACAGGACTTCCAAACTTTGAAAAGAACCCTTTGTCTGGTTTTTATTACCCTCTGACAGCATACTGTTTACATTTACTATAGGTAAATCAATAATCTGAGACAATATTAAGCACATCAGGGGTGCAATGTTAACACTTGTCTGACTGCATGCTTGTTGTTGGTCAGTGACTTGCTAGGTAGAAAATAAAAAGTTAGAACAGACAGGTTCTCTTTAAACCCTTGGCACATGAGCAGCATTGCTTATATGCAGCTGTGAAATGTACAATAAATTAATTTCCACTATACGATTTAAAATGCATTATTTTCTTAAAAAAGTGATTCCACTTGCTGGAACGTACCAAATATTAGGAGTTGCTAGGGAGCGCATTGTTGGAAGATGCCCTTTTTGTTGATTCTGGGTCTGACCAGCAGACAGGATCCCAGGGTCAAGCAACTCAATCAGTTCCACATCCTCCTGTATCAGGACTTCCTGCAACAAGATTGCTCGCAGGCTATCGAGTCGGAATCCAATATCCTAACAGGGTGGGAGGAAAGAAAAACAGATGGTTCTTAACGCTTTATTGTGAGCATAATAACAGAGGCACAGGTGCAATCATTTTACCACAACTCTACATGGACACAGATGCATGCACAGAATTAAAATGTGGAAATAAAAAAAACACATGGTCATTGATGACTTTAGTTTCTCAGGCTTTATTCAATTTCCAAACAGCAAATACCCAGAAATGCTGTACCTATAAAGAAGAAATAGAAACATTACCTCTCCTGCCACCCAGAACACCGAATGCTGCTCGATTCCAGAGAAATGCCCAGCTGAAGTCTTTTGCAGGAACCTGCACTTCTGGGAGTGTCGATCTTCTGGTCCCCCGCTGTTGCAATGTCAGCACTGCAGCTGAACAGTTCTGTATACATTGCTCCGGGTCTGATACAGGATGTTGCCTTTGGCAGGAGCTGCTGCTTGTCAAATAATTGCAATGAATCGGATCCTGCCAAAACCGTGTGGGGATGCGGTATTGCAATAGAAAATCCACATCGGGATAAAGAAAAATTTTTAAAAAACCTGCATTCAGAAGGCGACAGTATTCCTCCTGAATTATGGGCAGCCGCTACTCCACCACCCTCTGAAAAGCAATCTACACTTTTCAGCGGGTGGTGGAGGCTGCTTCTTGTGCCTAAAACGTACATTTTGTTGCAGTTAAAGCTAGCAAAAAAAGTCAACAGCTGTTCATATACAAATTTTACAGCGACATTAAACCTTTATTTTTTTGTGTTTTTTCTGGTCTATATGGGCCAGACTTCTTTAAAAAAAAACAAAAAACACCTCTTTTATTCTTAATTTTGTTTTCATTTCCTCCTTCTCTAGTGGCATCCAG
>NW_017306929.1:273660-273881 GCF_000935625.1 Nanorana parkeri | reverse complement strand
CCCCCCCCCCCGCACGGGTGCCTCTATCAGCTGGCCAACTACTGTGAAGCCACCCGGCCATGCTCGCACCTAGCTGAGTACGTCCATAGACCCACACACAGCGTGCAGCTTGCCACGTCCCACCATTGCAGTCAGAGCTTGATTGATGGCAGAAGGAGCCTGTGGCTCCTCTTCCCTCAGTGCCCCCCCCCCATAACCAGGAAGTTTGGGGAATCCCGAGT
>NW_017306929.1:250423-273645 GCF_000935625.1 Nanorana parkeri | reverse complement strand
AATGCATTAAGGACGAAAAAAAACAGCCTTCAATATTACTTTGACCATGGGACTCTTCTCCAAGGGCCCGTTTACACCATCTCCATTGGGCTGCGCTGAGAAGCCTTCCGAGAGTACGGAACGCAGCTGCTGGTGTGAAGTTGAACTAGCCATAAATAAGGCCTGCTAACACGGAAATGCAAACTGTTCCCCACACTTTGATATTAAAGACACATGAAGGGTAAAAAAAACAAAGAGAAATCTTAAAAGCATAACGATATGCATAATGCTCAGAATGAACACAGTTTTTCATTTCTTAGCTAGCTATTTCAAAAGTAAATAGAAACAAGTTACATAAACCATACACATTGTAAAAAAAGAATATGCATATATGCAAGCAATGACATGTGCGGACTGTGGCTTCTCAGTGGTCAGTATCGAGTGTAGGTGGGCTTCTAGCAGGAGACATCTGCAAGAGCCAAGAATGCAATTTATGTTTACTTACACATATTAAAACAGTACTAGTGGAGGCCAAGACGCTTTCTAGGGCAGAGGAGAGCTCAGGAATGTACAATTCCAGCAACAGTACTCACAGTCATTTGCATCTTACAAAACTAATCCACCATCACCAACTTCAGCCAGAAGTCTATCAATTACAATTTGTGCCAAGGATAAGCAGTCATTCAACTGACAGCATGCAGTTTGTTTTTTGAATGGTGGCATTCATATAATGGAAAGCTTTGAATCTCACACTCTTTCTAATATGACCAAAAGATCACAGAAGGGAAAGAAAAAAAACAGACAAACTTGTGTGTCTGGTTAGAAGATTTGCTAAAATATAAATATCACTATGCTAACAATATAACCTAGCTTAAGGAGAAATTATGTAGTTCTGTGGGTGAGAAAAGATCTATGCGTATCAGTTTAATTTACAAAAAGCTACGTTGAAAATGAAAAGAAATGGAAGCCTTAAGGTTTCTCCCTAAAGACATTAATTGCAAAAGTAACAGGTTCATTCTAATTCCAACCTCTACAGATGCATATACATATCTTCCTGTCTCTTCCCCATTGCTTTGTTCGGCTGTAGGGAGTGAAAGGATCTCTCTGTACACTACAAGTCACAGCTTACACAGGGCTATGGACTATGAAAGTATTATCCTCTATACCCTTGGTTCTCAACTGGTGGGTCGTGACCCAAAAGTGGGTCGCCACATGCCATCCACTTTTCTAGGCGAGAGATTCCTCAGCCTCCTCCTAGCGCCGCACTGTCAGTTCTCGCGCCAAGCAGCCATTTAAAATATGCTGCTCGGTGCCAAGTTTTAGCTTGATTTGGGGTGGGCTAGGGGTATGGCTGCGAGGGATCTTCATCCATACATGCATTGCTTATAGCTTCCTCACATGTCCTGTAGAGTTGCCTGGGCCAGAGTGGCATCACATTCTGGTTCCCGACACCTCTACAGGGCGCACAAAGGAGTTGTACAAGCAATGCATATGGATGGAGCTCCGTCACATCACAGCAACCCACACTGGACCCCAGGCGGAGGATCCAGGCGGTTGCGCTGCCATTCATTTTAATGGTACCCCAAACGCTCCTCCCACCCACAGTTCTTACATCTGCACCAGAATGTGCAGTACCCTAATGCCGTGCACTCCATTGCAGTGCGACTTGGGTCGCGACTTAATGACCAAGGACAAATGTGGGTCCTGAGGTTACACAGGTTGAGAACCACTGCTCTATACCATATTTCATTTGGAACCCAATACTCCCCAAGTGCTGCAGAACTATGCTTTCCTGGGTTGGAAACTTTTTGCAGATCCCTCAATCTATTGTAGTCTGACATCATAAGAGGATTAGCAGTGGCTTGGCTTTTTCCAAAACATTGCAGCTCAAGGCTTGGAAACCTAGGCCTTTAACTACGACACATGCTTAAGAAACGTACTTAACACTTTGTTGTTTAAAGTGGGAGAGTCCTTTAAGTAAAACAAGAAAAAAGTGAAAGCAGAACCTATGTGCTGCAGAACTCAATTACAAGTGCATCTGCAATTACAGTTTTCTCTTGATAACCTGCAAAGTCCCAAAGAGCAAGGATCATAAAACACAGAGGGATGGTCCCTGTGTCCCTCAATGAACGCCAAGAAAAGGATTTGATGGCGAATACAAAAATCCAATTTTCTTTTTAGTTTTAGGGACAAAGGATTCAGAGACAATTGGGATATCCAAAAGCAGGCAAACTGAGGAGTGGGCATCACAGGAAACAAAATGGCAGTTTCTGAAGGGCTGAGATAACCAAATTCAAATCCCATGGAATGATGGGTGAATGCACATGGGAGCCACAAATGAGACACCCTGTAAAGTCTTAAGCAAAGAATGTAAGGCTAGCGGTCATTGAAACAAGATCACAAGCGCAGAGATTCCCCCCTTGATGGAACTCAGGGACAACTGTTGATCCAATCCCGATTGCACAAAAGTCAGGATTTGTCCCCCACAGTACAACCTGGGATAAAAGTTGCCTTGCACCAAGAAAAATGGCATGCCTTCCATGTGCGATAGAAGACCTTGTGGGAAGTTGACTTTCTAACTCTTAGCATCATAGAAATCCCCAATTCAGAAAGACCCCTGTCCCGCAAGACCTGGGCTTCATCAGCCATGCTGTTAAAGCTAGTAATCCTAGACTTGGGTGGTACACTGGCCCCTGGGACAGAAGATCCAGGTGATCTGGAAGAGCCCACAGAGCATCTGGCAGAAGGTTGGATTACCACATCCACCAGGGCCAATCTGAAACTATGAGAATAACTGCAATGTCCTAAATCTCTATCCTGCAGAGCAGATGGTGAAGGAGTTTCAGGGAAGGACAGACATGGATCAGGTTGTACTGATTGCTTAAAGCCAACGGAGCATCCAATGTTTCCACCAGAGGATCCAGCGTCCCCCAACTGTGACACAGATCCTTAAACACTTCTGGATGCATTTCTACATGGGAAAAGCTGACCAAAACGTCAATCAAGGTGGTTTTACTTCAAAAGAATTGAGGTATACTGACAATATATTTTACCTCTGGGTGTAGGGCCCATCCCCACATATCCAAGTACTGCCAGCTGAGAACGTCTGAGTGCTAATTGTCTATGCCTTAGATAGAAGCTGCAGACAAAGCTGGAGCATGAAGTTCTGCTTGGGGCAGAAACCTTTCTAACTCCTTACTCCAGAAGACCCACAAGGACTGCATGCAGGTCTGCTAAATCTGCGAGGCAAGGAGGCTGAGAATGAGATTATAGTTTGTAGCCCATGAAAACCGTCTCGCATACCCAGGCATCTGAGATGCTGTCCAGATGTCCCCCCACTATATACAGTGGGACATCCCTTTATGTGGAGGAGGACTTGTTTGCAGGTTTGGGGGATTTAGGGGCCCAGGGTTTTCCAAGTGGGCTCCTGGCTTGAGTTTGGCCTTAGAAGTTGAAGCCTGTAAGTTAAAATTCTCATTTTGGCCTTAGAGTGGGAAGTTCCAACTTTCCAACTTGAGGCCTATGCTTCTGCTGGGGTAGAGGAGTACTCTTACCCCCAGTGACCTCCTTAATGAGGGTGTCCAAGGCAGTTACTCTAAAGGCATGCAGAGAAAGCACTTTTTACATGCCAGCTCAGTCCAGTTGGAGCCATGTATGGGCTCAAAAGCTATTGTCGAAGATACGTCGATCACCTGTATAAATAGCTGCTTGTAGATGAAGTCTAGATTGAAGTGAAAAAGCAAAAATGGCTAGTAAAAATGATTACACTTTTCTCAGTACAGAAAAGATGTCCTCCTAGAAAACTAGTTAAAAACTGAGACATGCTGGGAGTGGGTGGGGTTATACCGACTAGCCACTATTTGCCAGTGTCTAAATTCTCCTGTATATGGCAGTATAACCAAAATGTCTCTGAATCATGTGTCCCTCAATGAACAAGAAATAAATACTTGTTGAACCTGCCAGTGAAGTCCACCTAATGTAGGCTCCTGTAAAGGTGTGGCAAGGATGTTGCACTGGTCCTCAATAGTATATTTAAGCTCGTCTGTTCTCAAATGTAGTGGCTGCATTAGTTTTCTTTATTTTTCCATGGTAAACCTGCAAATAACATACTTCCTGTACTTGGTTTGCAACGTTCCCACCTCCACTGAATCTGCTGCATGGTTGCCACCCAGCCTGGACATGTCTGGCTTTATTCATCTTTATTACATAGGGTATGATGGGATTAGTAGTTTACACACATAAGATAACTTGCTGAAAATGTTCTTAGCCTGCAGGAAAACAAACTAATGCAGCCACCTCATTAAATGACCCGTAAGCTGCAATATATAACATATTTGTTCCTGCTTTAGTTAAGTTTTAAGTTAAAATAAGCCATGTAGTCGCATACAATATACAGAACAGAATTTCTTAATCGCAAGTATTAACTTACCAACAAATGGACTCTTTCATCTTTTTTCTTTTCTGAAATAAAAGGGTTCCAGCTTTGCAAAAACCCAAGCACTCTCTTGTATATGCCTGGCTGAAGGACAGAAATAAACATAGGGAATCTTTGTGTTACACAGCATAGCACAATAAACAATTACCTTATAAATCAGATATTATTATTATTATTATTATTATTATTATTATTATGTTTGACAACCATTACCCTGAAAAGTATTAGTAATGATTAGTCCTTCCTAAGTACAGGAAGGGTATCACTAGTTCCTAATTAAGTGTGCTGCAAGAACATGTGATATCAAGGAACATGCTGACGGCATGAAAGAGCAGGAGTATGTACTCGTCGGTCTGCTGCGCCTCCCTCATTGTCCAATGAGAGAGCGATGACCTCAGTACAGAAAAGCCAGATTAGCAACCTGGCTGTGCTATCTGGCAAAGTTGTATAGGTATCAGAAGGAAAGCAAATTCCATATTTCAACTTTGAATTTAGTTGTTTGCCTTTAACATTAAACTGGATTTGTGTGTAAAGAAAACATGGCCAATAATCTGTCGTATCATATAAAGTCCATAACACTGTATACAATCAGGAAGAGGGGTAGTCATAAAGGATGTCTAGTTGCCATCGATCAGCAGCCACTGTAGGACTATCCCACTTCTCCTTAATGTTATGTCCCAAACCACTTGAGACTTCACACTGATATACCTAAGCTACCACTACAAATACTTCAAAATCATATAGCAGCTGTCACACACAGACACTGCCCCTGTTCTTAATTGTATACAGTGTTGGGGAGTTTATATGATACTGCAGCAATCAGGAGTGGATGGCCATGGAGCCAGATCAACTGAGTGTGTTCCTGATATAAACATAAGCATCTAGGGACGTTATGTAATATTGCAAATAAACATGCTGTCAAACTGAGACTCAGATGTCCTTGTGTCTTCCCCTGTGGTCCCCCAGGAGGGGTTTTAGCCTTTGGTTTGCAGCCCTCATTACACACATGGTCACGACTGAAAAATACTACCGCTGCCTTCCTGATGAAGCTGACATTGGAATGCATTGAACCGAGCCGCTTCTACTCTGCTGTTTGAACGAGTTACAGTATATGTAATACAAGTGTTTAAGGACCAATGGTGGTTGTTATACCGTTATAATCTATATATGTATATGTAAGCTGGAGAAATGGCAAAGTCCCTTTTATACAAATCTTTTTTTCTGATCAAGTGAATAATAGATGTGGTGACATCACTGGCTATGCACAAAACAAATGGTATCAAGCACACCTCTGCAGTTGTGTCGGCCAGTCCTCGACTTCCATTCTCTGGCAGGCGCTCCTCTGGTGTCACTGCTGGACATATTTCAAAATCTGTGTGTCCCAAATCTTGCAGATACTGGTACAGTGGTGAATTCTGAAAAAAAAAAGAAGGACTTGATTGGCAAATGACAGTTAATGTGTAGGGTCAATCCTGTAGCCTGCTAGAATTATATATATAAAAAAATACAAAATACAATAAAAAGGCATAAAGAAGCATCCCCAAACATTTCTGGAATAGGTTAAAACATACTAATACTTACTTTCCTATATGCTGTAAAAATGCAGACATTTATTACCTGCCTCCTTTGTATTTACAAAAAATAAACTCTCTTGTATGTTCAGAGTCCACTATATACCTTGCGTGTCACTAATCTACTAAATGACATATCAGTCTGGATGTCACAACATTTCTTAAAACTCAACCTTTCAAAAAACTGAGCTCATGACATTTCCTCCACCTCGTGCACCTTCCCCCAACATTTCAGTTGTGATTGATAACACAACTATCCAACCCTCCCCCCATGCCAAGGTCCTAGGTGTCATCCTTGACTCAGACCTCACCTTTCTCCCCCACATCCAATCGCTATCCAAATCCTGCCGCCTTCACCTTCGTAACATCTCAAAAATACGCCTCTTCCTCACCAATGACACCGCAAAACTACTCATACACTCCCTTGTTATCTCTCGTCTTGACTATTGTAACTCCCTCCTCGTTGGCCTTCCACTACACAGGATATCCCCCCTTCAGCCTATCATGAATGCAGCTGCCAGACTCATTCACCTTACCAACCGCCTCAGTGTCTGCAAACCCCTCTGCCAATCCCTACACTGGCTTCCACTCGCCCAGAGGATAAAATTCAAAATATTAACAGTCACCTATAAAGCCATCCACAACTCCGCCCCCGGATATATCTCAGATCTTGTCTCTAAGTATTACCCTAAACGTCCCCTCCGCTCATCCATTGACATCCTGCTTTCCAGCTCCCTTGTCCACTCCTCCCATACTCGCCTCCAGGACTTCTCTAGAGTCTCTCCCATCCTCTGGAACTCTTTACCCCAACCTGTCCGTCAATCTCCCACCTTGACTGCCTTTAGGCATTCCCTAAAGACTCATCTCCTCAGTGAAGCCTATCACACCTCGACCTAACCACTGAACCTTCACATTCTCACATAATTCATTCCCACAGCTACCTCATGTATCATTTCCCCCTCCTCTTTCAGATTGTAATCCCTCAGGGGCAGGGCCCTCCTTACCATCTTGTCTTGAAATTCTATTGTAACTGTAATGTCTTCCTTATATTGTAAAGCGCTGCGCAAACTGTTGGCGCTATATAAAAATACTATGTAATAATAATAATAATAATAATAAACCAGGGAATTATAAATCAAATGAATTCCCTACTGCTTTCATCTTGCCATGGCATGAGCTGGCTTCTTCTAACTTCTCCTGATTAAAGGAGAACTATGAGGAGAGTGCTTTTCACTCACCTCATAGTTCTAGCCGACCTGTGACAATGAGACTGTCACAGGTCGGCTCAGTAGATCGGGAGGTGAGCGAACACATACCGGCGTGCACTCACCTCTCGATCCTGTCACAGCTCTCTGCCGTGACATGGGAGGGGCTGGATTCCCCCCTCCCCGATCCGCCAGCGCTGACTGGCGGAACGGAAGGGGGCGGGTACAGCTGGCTCTGCCTCTGGATAGGCACGACCAGCTGTCACTCACGCAGCTGGGCGGATCCCGGCATAATTGTCGGGATCCGCTTTAGCTGCGGCGGTCTCAGTATATAGTGAGCTGCAGCTCGCGGTATACCGAGTTTAGGGTGACGGGAGGATGCTACTTTGTGTCCTCCCGTTACCCTAAGGAGAACTATGGGGAAAAGCCTTAACCCCATAGTTCTCCTTTAAGTTAATGAAGTGTTAAAATGTTACTAAAATATTTCACTGGATGAGATGTCACAAAGGTTTCCCACTGCCAAATAGTATGCCACTTAGCACTCTAAACCAGAACTGCACAGTACATTTTAGTAAATGACATTCTTAGGGATGAAAAATAAAACAGGCAAGCAGCACAGGATAAGCGTAGGAACCTCTGTGGTTTTTATTTGGGAAATCCCATTTATTTCAAAATCAAATGTTAAAAGGAGCACTATGGGGTCAGTGTTTTTCCCCATAGTTCTCCTTAGGGTAACGGGAGGACACAAACTAGCGTGCTCCCGTTACCCTAAGCTCAGTATACTGAGAGGCCGCGGCTGGAGCGGATCCCGACATCGATGTCGAGATCCGCCCAGCTGCGTGAGTGACAGCTGGCTCTGCCTATCTAGAGGCAGAGCCAGCTGTACCCGCCCCCTTCCGTTCCGCCAGTCAGCGCTGGCGGATCGGGGAGGGGGGAATCCAGCCCCTCCCCTGTCACGGCAGAGAGCCGTGACAGGATCGAGAGGTGAGCGAATGCCGGTATATGTTCGCTCACCTCCCAATCTTCTGAGCCGACCTGCAACAGTCTCATTGTCACAGGTCGGCTAGAACTATGAGGTGAGTGAAAAGCACTCACCTCATAGTTCTAATGACATGCCTTTGATGGCATTATCAAATGTTCCGATTAGATTTTTCGTCTTGACACTTGTACAAAAATCTATCAGTGTGTGGAATTACCAAGCACGGACAACTACAAAAGACTGAAAGTTCAAAGCCTTTACCATTACCATTGTATTAAAGACAGTTTGGGCTGCAGTTCCATGTTCATATAGCTGCGCACTTTCAAAGAATAAAAACAATTCTGGATATTGCATTTCTGGATATACAATAAACCATTCCACATTGATGCTGGTATCTATTTATTTATATTTAAATATTTGTAATGTGTAGAGCTGCAGCTAACGATTATTTTCAAAATCGATTAGTTAGCCGATTATTAAGTTCGATTAATCGGTTAATCGGATAAACAATAAAATACATTTTAAAAAATGGCTCCAGTGATGGACTACTAGTTTGTATTGAGATTGTAGTCCATCACAGGAGCAAGCTTGGAGCGGTGGAAGTAAAAAATAAAAAAAAAAGTGTGGTGTGCAATTGGTGCGCAGCGTGTGTGGAGCTGTGAACAGGGCCAACTGATCGGAAGCCGATTAATCGATTATTGAAAAAGTTGACAACTTTTTCAATAATCGATTATAATCGATTATGTTGATTAGTTGTTGCAGCCCTAGTAATGTGTACTGGTCTCAGTTCCCAACGCCTCAAAGCAAAGTAGAACCACCATGCGTATGTACCACTGAAGTATTTACAAAAACTGTGCAAAATACTGGAAGAATCTGCCTATGTATGACCAGTTTACCTTGCCAGGTCAGGTAGGTGATAGTCACTTGAAGTGGCATGACTCATGTCAGTTTCCTTTAACGTCTTCACAAACTCTGACAAAAACACAGACTTGTTACCAGCCTAAGCTTTAGTTTACTCAGAGGAGTCTTGTTTTCTGGAGTAATTAGTCTGAGAAGTGTAATTTATCACCCAGATCTACCTGTGGTGGGAGGGGTTGCTAGGAATCTATAAGACACATCTGCTAATATAAAAACGTACTTCTTCAGAGTGGAATTTCCTACAGGAAAAGGTCACCTGGCTTACAATACTACAGGTTATGAATCAACCACCAGCAGGTATTTAGCGGAAAGTCAATCACTTTCCTGTTACACAACAACACAATATGTACACAACAGTAACTTTAGCGATACATGCTTAACTGCATAAGCAGGGGTACAGTAATGTATAGTTCAAGAGTCATTGAGTCCAACCTAGACACTAAGGCCTGGTTCACACCTGGGCGTTTTACAGCGCGTTCCTACGCACTGTAAAACGCTCAACATGTGAAAACCAATAATTGCCTATGGGCATGGTTCCCACCTGGGCGTATTTCAGCGCGTAGGAACGCGCTGAAAAACGCCCAAAGAAGTACAGGAGCTTCTTTGCAGTGTATTTTCCGCTCGTATCCATTAGGATACAGCCGGATAGCCATCGTAAACGCAAATCGCGGTAAAAAAAGCGCAGCACAAATTGCTGGACAAACGCGCATATTCCATACGCCCAGGTGTGAACCCAGCCTTAAAAGACACCTTTAAAAGGGAAACTAAAAATGTATAAAGGTTAATTTTATTTTTAAGGCCTAAAAGTTTTAAAAAGTTAAATATACATATATTCTCTCAGGGCTAGTTCACACCAGCCACAGTGCCGGAGCGCACTGGATTACATTCCTGCTGGCTCACTTTGTTGTGGGACGGGAAGGGGCGTGGCGGTGAATTGAACTCAATGGCACCGCAGCCACGCCCTCCGGTCGTAATGCAATCGCCTACACCGGAACGCGTGGCATATCAGCGCCTGCATTCTGGTCCGGTGCAGTCAGAAATAGTAGTGCAGGCAGCATTTTTTCTGACTGCACCGGACCAGAACACGGGCACTGATGTGCCACGCGTTCCGGTGCGGGCAATTGCATTGTGGCCGGAGGGCGTGGCTGCAATGCCATTGAGTTCAATGCACCGCCACGACCCCTCCCAAAACAAAGTGAACCGGCCGGAATGCGTTCCAGTGTGTTCCGGCACCGATCGGGCCAGAACACACTGTGGCTGCTGTGAACTGGTCCTCAGGGCTGCTCCTCTGCTTGGTGGGCGGGGTTTTAATAGCCAGCCTGCTATTGGCCATTTCAAATTGCAAAATTGCAATAGCAGGCTGGCTATTGCACCTGCCACTGAGCAGGGGAGCGAACTTTCTCCCTCAGGGATGCACCTCTTCTCAGTGGGCGGGGCTTCAATAGTCAGCCTGCTATTGCAGTTTGCAATAACCAATAGCAGGGTGGCTATTGAAACTCATTCACCTGTCAGCAGCGGAAGCTAGCCGCAGTTGAATGTGGCTGTGGGGGGGAAGCGGGGGTAATTGCTTAAGAGTTACTGTTACTATTAACTTTCAAGCAACCAGAAACTACAGTAATCCAGCACCTACCAATCCCCATGGGTGCCGGAGTTTACGTTTGTGCTCAAACGTTTGCATACCCTTGGAGAATTGTTAATATACTGTATGTACCACTTTTAGAGAAAACATGAGTGAGCAGGCAAAACACATTTATTTCTTAAGGGATTCATATTCAACTATAGGTCATAGGAGAATGGCACAATCCTAAAACAAAACATGGCAACAAATAGAAAAATGAAATGACCCCTGTTAAAAAGTTTGCATACCCTTAGTTCTTAATACTGTGTATTGCCCCCTTTAGCAGCAATGACAGCGTGCAGTCTTTTGTAATAGTTGTCTATGAGGCCCCGAATTCTTGCAGGTGGTATAGCTGCCCATTTATCTTGGCAAAATGCATCTAGGTCATGCAAAGTCTTTGGTCGTCTTGCATGAACCGCGCGTTTAGGATCTCCCCAGAGTGGCTCGATGATATTAAGGTCAGGAGACTGATGGCCACTCCAGAACCTTCACCTTTTGCTGCTGTAACCACTGGAGGGTCAACTTGGCCTTGTGCTTAGGGTCAGTGTCATGCTGGAAAGTCCAAGAGCATCCCATGCGCAGCTTTCGTGCAGAAGAATGCAAATTGTCTGCCAGTATCTTCATGCCGTCCCCCCCAAAACATCAGTGAGCCACCCCCATGCTGCACAGTGTGTGTGTGTGTGTGTGTGTGGGGGGGGGGTATTCTTGTTGCTATAGGCCTTGTTGACCCCTGTCCACACATAGTACTTATGGTTGTGACCATAAAAGGTCTATTTTGGTCTTGTCACTCCAAATTACAGTGTGCCAGAAACTGTGAGGCGTGTCAAGGTGTTGTCAGGCATATTGTAACCGAGCTTTTTTGTGGCATTGGCGCAGTAAAGGCTTCTCTAGCTTAGCTAGCCCACAGCAGGGATAAATGTAGGGGGAAAAAACTACCCGCCCAGAACGGCATGTCCCGGGCGTCAGGCGATACAGATTCCGCACCCCTGAATATGTAGGAAAACTTTATAAATTCCTTTATGGAGCCAGGGTACACTAGAGTGTACTGGTCACACAGGTTACGTCAGACATCTTGTTTTTGTACGGGTATCCATTCATAAACCCATATAGGCTTCAGGTATTTTAATGATGCAATTAGGTTTTGAAGAAGTATTATACTCTCAAACTTTTTTAATAATGTATCCAGATCAAACAACTATACACTGCCCTAGCAAAGCATTTCTTTACATGTTTGCCCAAACATTTACAGTCATCATGTTTCCAAACAGATGACTCCCACTCTCTCTGCTCAGCATCTCTGAACTTCCTTTCCAGTAAAAGATCACAAGGAGAGCACAGTTCCCAGCAGCTGGCCATCTACTATAATGGAGAAGGGTGAAATTAGAAGGGAGCAGGGGAGTACCTGGCCCTACTGTGCCTGTGTTTGTGAAGACATACACAGCTTGCTGGCACCCACAAGCATAGCTCCATATGAGCATGCAAGGGAAAGGATCCACCCTTAAACAGGATATCAGGACCAGTGCTCAGGGGGGACCAGCTAATTCTGCAGGAAACTAAAACTTTTAAACATCAAGGAGCAGCATCCATTGTAAGTGATGTCATGAAAAGGCTTTAAACACTGAATCTAATATCACTTTAGGGAACCCCGTGCAGCAGTGAGTCCTGCTTGAATCTATATTTAGAACAAAAAACACTTCAACTTTAAGATGCAAAGCCAGAAGTCACAAGGCATCATGCTAAAAAGGTGCCTACCTACGAGATCAAATTTACCCTGTAGTTAATGAGAGCAATGGACGTCCATCTTATATAACAAGTCAGTGTATTGTTCTACTTCTTGCATCTAAAGTCAAGTTACAGCAAAAACAGGAATGGAAGAAATCCGTGTGGAGTTATTTGGCCAGACTACAAAAGGTGCAGCATTCATCGAGCAGGCGCAGTGGGCTGAATCCTGTTTATAAAATACAGGAGGAAATGGAATGCTTTGCCGATGCTGATTTGCCTAGACCTCTGAGCAGCTGTCTAAATATCTACCTTTACACTGTAGAGAATCTACTATGCACATTTCCACTCATCCGAAATGGCCTACTAGTCTAGCTCTGCAGGCTATGTTTACCTCCCTGCTTTGTGTCACACGCTTATTTTCATTCAGCCATGTTACTTCAGAGCGAGAAAGAAAAATATGCATTTATGTTCATATTTCAATTAATCTGCTCCCATTCTACAGATGGTGACAAAATGACCGGCTTTCCATTTCAGTGCGTCCAGGGATGAGAGTTAAAGAAGTTAAAGGGTTATTGAACCCTCCGGTGTTTTTGCATATATCTACGGCTAGCAAGCAATAGATATAAGCAAAAAGTGTAAAAACAAAACGCTTTAAACTTACAAGCGCGCTCCCGTCCAAAAATGTGAAACTGCTCGGGCGGCCGCAAAGCATCTTGGGGCGGGCGCATGCGCAGTTCACATTTTCGGCCGGGAGACGAGGAGAGACACAAGGACGCATGCAGACACCGTGGGACAGGAAGTGGCAGCAAGGACAGAGGAGTCAGCGCTGGATCGGAGACCCGCCACAGCGCTGGAGGGACAGATGAAAATGACAGGAAAGAAGATCGGATTAAGAAACATAATTTAAGGCAAGTGCTTTAAATTAACATTGGGGGGAGGGAAACATTTATTTGACTTTAATGTCACTTTAAGTCCCTCCCAGCATATACTATCCTGTTATAACATCAGCATTGTATTAGGAATACAAACTAGAGTTGTTTTTGATAATGTTATCAAAGCTTACTTGAACAAATCCCTTTCATGTCAGAGCTTTGCCTGTCAGGTGGGTTAACTCTCCAACATCAACCAAAGACTGAAATATCTGCTTTTGGATGGACTATCCAATCTGTTAATGGGGAAGAGAGGGGCAAACTACTGCAAATATGAAGCAAATGTACATGAGGTGGCCTCACATACATGCAGCAGACTTTCCCTCATGGTTGAATTTTGTGCCATTCTGACGCTCCCTAGGGACACGGGAAGAGATATCAAAGGAGACTGTCCGGCCAAACTAACCTCACTTATCAAAACTTACCAGAGGAAGCCATGAATCAGTTAAACAACAAATTACTCAAGAATGTGATCTGAACATGACTGAAGGCATAGGGTGCATGGGAAGCATCCTCACAAGAATGAGCAGAAAATTGGATTGAGACCCAAGCCCCAGATTTGTGGGCTGGAAACAACCAGGAAGACCTGGGGATGAGGATAATGCATCCTCTCTGGAGCGAAGAGGTACCACTGGAATTAGTACAGACAGAGGAATTAAGCTGGAAACTGCTCCTGCCAATTCTGTGCAGAAGTCACATTAGTACCAAACTGGTGATCAATGGAGTCAGACCCAGGAGACCTACCCAGATTTGAATATCATAGTGTAGAAGGAACCAACTGTTCTGGGGTTCCAGACATCAGCCCCTGGAGATGACGATTCTCCTGAAGGAGCAATCCTTTCGAATAGAAGACCCCTTTTCAGCCACCTGATGGATAAGCGGAGTAAACACACTTGGTCCTTAGAGACAGACACATAGTACTGCTCTGGAGCCAAAACTACAACAGTAAAAGGTGACTGAAGTGTACTGAGAAGAGACAGTAGAAGGCAAGACACCTTTGAAGGAAGAGTCCCCCAATACCCAACGCTACTGTAAAGAAGAGTCCAAGGGCAACCCTCTCTCTGATAGTGAAGGGTTAAAAAGGTAGACATGCTGTGAACCTTTCCAGGAAGGGACAAAGTTGGTTATCTCTTCGTTCTTGAGATTTATCAGAAGGCTTAAGCTGGGTACACATGGAGAAGGCTGAAGGAAAAAAACGACAGATTCCTCGAACCACACTAACAGCGTGGATGAACAAATCTCCTGCTCTGTACATTGTATCCTGGCAGAGGCACCCGCCGCTATCAGAATACCCAGCCAGTGCATGTTGCCGATTTGGCTGCAAGCATGTCCATTCGACAAAAGTTTATCTAATGATCGACTTTTGTGGAGGATATAAGGCCACTTCTGATTCAGCAGAACATTCTATGCATGTGTACCCAGCTTTAGCCTGCTCTACCAGTATGGGAGTCAGGCTCTCTGGGCATATGGGTACCTCCTGCAGAAGTAGATGAAAGGATGGAGCTCAGCTGACCTCTTTTAGCTATTCCCTAGTCTATCCAAAAAAAGGTTTTTATTTTTACGTTTTGACTTGAAATCTACTTTAAACTGGATTGCTGGGGAGCTAGTTACTCCATCAGTACATCTGTCATACAGTAGCCAAAAAATGCACTGCTCAAGACCGGATTGAGAAACACTTATTCAGGGTAATAAGTACTTCAATAACAACAGGAAGCCTATTACTCTCTTTCTGATATAACACTTTTTTACTTTGACAAAATGACTGTAAAACAAAAAACATAACAGGCTTCAAAGAGCTTTTCTCAGGAAACATTTGCCTCCTGATTTTTTTAAACAGACTAAATTCAGAATACAATTCGTTGTGGACATTGAAAGGCCGCTTGTGGTCTTTTTAAGCTGCTTTAATGTGCATGCTATTGCAATCGGATAGCAAAGTGTATGTATGTTTTAAGGAACATGCTTCTCTGACTATGACTAAAATCCTTTATCTAATTCTAAAACCTATTATCATAATCCCTTGTGTTAATGGACATTTTTTGCAAGACACCACGAAGCCGCCGTAACAAATGCAGAATTGATAAGAAGGGAATTGTAGAACAAAGCATAAAGTGGCATGCTGTACAGGAAAACCATATTCTATACTGGATTGTACTGTAAGCCCTCACGGGCAGGGCCCTTCCTACCGTCTTGTCTTGCAATTGTAATGTCTTCCTTATATTGTAAAGCACTGCGCAAACTGTTGCCACTATATAAATCCTGTATAATAATAATAAACTATACTAGAAGCCATTTTACAGAACAGAGAAGTAATATCTATATCTCACATTATATGCACAGGTGCAGGTTATTGTATGTGTACCGGGAGAGAGCAAGATCATTTAAGCTGCTTTATTAAAACGATCTGACAATCTTCACCCAATGGTCACCTCAATTATCCAATCATGTGCAGATAAGTCATCAGGAATTTGTAATAATCACACAATATCATGTGACGATTGTCACCTCCTTGAGCAAATCACCCTCGCTGTGTTTACCAGATATAAACAGAAAACTGAAATTGATGCAAATTTTAAGTTCAGCAAGCATGGAATAAAATAAAAGCAATATACACATACATATGCAATATAGTAGCTACAGCTACACCAGTACTTACTTTCGCCATACAATACAGCCAGATGGGCAATGTCATGCACTGAGTCAAGAGCCCACACTGACAGGTAATAAGGAATGAATCAGCTAGTAGATCACAGGTAACCCTATAACAGTAGATCAGCAAAGACACAGTATACAGGGAACATCCGGCAGCACAGAATGAGGATAATAATTACACCAGCAGCCTGTCATCCTTGCATGATATCAGCTGACTGCCCTACTCAGAGGGTGCCAGGCACAATGCAGCCTCGCATGGGAAATAAGCGGAGCAAGACAGCTATTGTCACCAACCTCAAACACCACTTCTTCATCAAACTCCGCAGTCATTGCTGTCCGCCATGCCACCCTCAGCGGCACTCTGGGAAATTGAGTCTTCAGCGAGTGACGTCACCAGTAGCTCCGCTGAGCGTGACAAAGGAAGCAGACTACATCTCCCAGATGTCACCTCGGCCACGGTGTCCAGGCCGTGAACAGCGGGAGAAGACTCTCCAATGAGGGCAGTGTTGGGAGTAGGACAGAAGTACAGGGCTGTCTGTACTGTGAACGAGCATTATGCTCGCAGTTAGTTGTATGGAGTAAAGGAGCTCTTAGCATTATTCATCAGTGTAGGTGTCATTTCCTAGGCTAACCTCTGGCTTCCAAGAGCTTTTCTCAGGAAATATTTGCCCCTTGATTTTTTTAAACAGACTAAATTCAGAATACAATTAATTCTGGACATTGAAAGGCCGCTTATGGTCTTTTTAAGCTGTTTTAATGTGCATGGTATTGCAATCGGATAGCAAAGTGTATGTTTGTGCTAAGGAACATGCTTCTGTGACTATGACTAAAGCCGTTTCAGGCAGAAACACGCTAGTGGTTGCCTACTGTGTTGATGCTTATGCAATAATTAGTTATTTTTGGAGGAATTTCGTCTGCTTGCGGGTGCAATATTGTCTGCACAGCGCTTTACCAAATAAAGAGACAATTACAGTTCAAGACACGAGGGTTAGGAGAGCCCTGCTGAGCCGGGAGAGCTTACAATCTAAAAAGGAGGACAAGTGATATCAAAAGGTGATAGCTGTGCGGGGATACGTTGATGGAGAAAGTAAAAGTTCAGTGGTTAGGTAGAGGTGGGATAGACTTCCCTGAACAGTTGAGTTTTTCAGTGGTCACCCAAAGGCAGGCAAAGTAGGAGATAAGTGGACAGATTGGGGTAGGGGTTTCCAGAGGATGGGAGAGACTCTAGAGAAGTCCTGGAGTTGGCGAGAGAGCAGGAGGCCTTGGGAGGAGTGAAGAGATTGTTTGGGTGATATTTTGAGATGAGGCTGGTGATGTACTGTAGCTTGAGGGACAGATTTGCAGATGACTTTGTTGTAAGTATTTTCTCTTTTGATGGGTGAACTGAAGCCAGTGGAAGTATTGGCAGAGAGGGGTGTCAGGCCTGAGTGGTTGGTAAGGTGGATGAGTCTGACAGTTGCATTCATGATAGACTGAAGGGGGTTAGCCTATGCAGAGGTAGGTCAAGGAGGAGGGAGTTGCAGTAGTCGAGGCAAGAGAGTGAATAAGTAGCTTGGTGGTTTCATTGGTTAAGAAGGGGTGTATTTTAGAAATGTTACAGAGTTGAAGGAGGCAAGATTTTATGTAGTGTTGAAGGACAGGTCATAGTTCAGGATTTCAATTAACACCCTGGCATGAGGGAGGGACTGATGTGTGTAACCTCAAGTATCCCAGCACACTCACCAGCCAGCATGCAAAAAAATTTGTCTCACTGCTAAGGTTAAAAACAGAGGTTTAGATACACGTCTTTTGCAGAAAATGTGAAAGCCGCGCCAAGGCACCTCTATATAGTGATGTCCTAAGTCCAAACTATGAGAGTCTCCATCTTGGAGCACATGTGGCAAAAGATCAAACTGGGTGCAGGTTTGTCAGGAGGAAGCCCAACCTCCCTTAAAGGCACAGGGATGCACAAAGGACCCCGCACATCACAACGGCAACTGAGACCCCCCATGCGTCACTGCACCAAATCAGTCAAGCAAAACAAATGGCAAACGCACTCATCAATTTGTTACCAGCTTTACAGCAAGGTGCACATGGAAGGGCTTTAAAAAGTAATAGCAAAAAGTATCCCGGCACACTCACCAGCCAGCATGCAAAAAAATTTGTCTCACCGCTAAGGTTAAAAACAGAGGTTTATATACGGCACTATATAGAGGTGCCTTGGCGCAGCTGTGCGGCTTTCAAATTTTCTGCAGAAGACGTGTATCTGAACTTCTGTTTTTCATGAAACCATGTTTCATGTTTTACCCTCAATATGGGTGTAACATGAAACATGCTCAGAAAGGTATATTTAGTGTGTTCACAAAATAATGCTATACACACAGCGTGCTATACTGCATACTAGGTGCGCTGATGCCACGTGTTGCCAATGTTTCTCAATGACTCCTCAACGCACCTCCCAGCGGGACACACTCCCATGTCATTGGGGAACTACACTTTGCGTTGATTGTGCTAAACGAATGGATCCTGCTCATTAGGGGCACATTGAGTTCCACTGACTATTGGAAATATAACAAGAGGAGATTTTCCACCTTGTAAAAATCGTCTGTTGGCTGGGATACATTGGTCACTTTTCTTTAAAGGAAAGTGAACAAGTGTTTCATGGTGCTGTATTCCCAAGACGTGTCATGAATTGAGAAGAGGATTGTGACAAGGCATGCCTACAGACAGATGATGGGCAGATGTCTCGCTACTTGCTCTCACTGAGACATCTGCCAGTCCGGAAACATATGTGGGATGCAACTGCCAGTTCCTTGCCTGTCTTGTTGATGCTTTGGCTTATGAACCAGCCGAAATCTGCACAGTGGGTGCCTAGGGTTGCCACCTGTCCCGAATTCACCTGGCCAGTCCGGGTTTTGAGTCCTGCATGTGCTGTGTCTGGGTTTCAGCTGACCTGAAACTTGGCTGATCGAAGGGGCGGGTCACAAAATCTTCGAATGAACAGAGCCGGCAGCCAATGAGTTGCTGGCTCTGTTCGGGCATGCTGATAGAGACCCGCTAAACCTGGCCATACACTATGGACAGGCTGAATGAAAGAAATCTAACAGATTCCTCCATTTATGCTAAACAGCATGGATGGAGCAATCCCCCCTGCTGGGCCATTGTATTCTGGCAGCCAATGCCTGTGAATCGGTCACAGTTCTAACAGTGGAAGGCCAGCCATAAAGAAGACCTTTAGGGATATTTTTTATTAACCCTTGCAGTGGGGCTACCCCATTTTAGTCTAGAGAAGAAAATAAAGATATAATTATCTGATGCTCAGGGCCTGCTTGCTGTTAGACCAGTCCCTGGGGCATCTCTCCCCCTCTGCTGCAGCAGTCTAAGGTCGTGTGAGTCATCATATACGCCGCGTATAGGACGTGAGGATGCCGAGGGACATACCATCGCTGTAGTGGAGAATGAGACAGGCTGGAGGGAGCGATGTCACAGTCTTACTGGCTTAGAGAATTGAATGTAACTTTCTTATTTTCCTCCCTAGACCAAAACGATCAGTTAACCCTTGCAGTGTGGGGTCAGCCCCACTACAATGGTTAATAATACAATTTCCCAGTGCTTTAAGTTGGCCATACACAGGTAGATTTTCGGATCTATTAGATTGTAAGCCCTCAGGGGCAGGGCCCTCCTTAACATCTTGTCTTGAATTGTATTGTAACTGTAATGTCTTCCTTATATTATAAAGCGCTGCGCCAACTGTTGGCGCTATATAAATCCTGTATATTAATAATAATAATGAATGTTCAAACAAAAAAATCTTGTCGGAACACACGCTAATGCCTTCAGAGACTTATAGAATGTGATTTCAAATTCATTTTAAAGCCCAACTCCACGATAAATATCAACCCCTCCCCATCTAAAAGCTCTTTTTTACTTACCGCTAACTGCGATCACATGACACCACAGCCCACACTCTCCTCCTCTTCTGTTCACTTCCTACTTGGATCTTCCTTTGAGTGTCCATGTCACTGTCCACATGACATGGACACTTCCTATTGGATGTCCATTGGTCAGGGTCCAGAAGGGGACTGGCGAGCTCAGGTGTGGTCAGATTCACAGTCCCACCACCCGGAAATGGCAGGGGTGAGGGACCTAGAAGGGGAACTTAGGTGAGTATATCTGACTTCACAAGGTAAGGGGGAACCAAAAGCCCAGCAGGATGGGTTAGAGGGGGGGAAGGATGGAAAAGGAATACTTCTCCAGTCCAGTTGGGCTTTAACACTTGATTTTGGAATGAATGGAGTTTCACTGTTAGCGTTTGGTTCATTTGAGAAAAACTTTCCATCCTGCTTTTTTTGTTGCTACTATGGTGCAAACTGACTGTCGATTTGACCTCATTATCTATTAGAAAATCTAACCAGCATTCTGAAAATGGATTTTTATGAATGAAGTTCTGCTGTTGTATAGCCAACTTTAAAGTACTAAAGGCAGACAACTAGCATGGTAAGGAGGAGGCCACCTATAGAAACCCTCATATTTCTACCGTGACAGCTGCCATGAAAAGGGTTTAAGTGAAAAGCAACAAAAGGATGGCAAGAGGTTAAAGATCTGAGACAATGACGGTGGAGGAGCCCGCAGGGAATGATGAGCCACATGCTGGAGCGGCAGATGCAGGGTTAGTAGTTACTACCCATGACATGAAAGCTCCAGAAACTGCAGTAGTGACTACACTCCAATGAGTCTTCAGATGCTTGCAGTAAATAAACAGGATGTACTGTCTGTTTAATCATAAAACCTTGCTACTAGCACAACTCCAGATTCTAGCAGTGTGCATTCATTGTTCCTGTGGAGCTGTCTGCCAGTGACGTCACGCCGACACTCCCCCTTTACCCTTGTGGGAAGGGCTCCTAGGTCTCCAGCAGGCAGCTTCTTGTACGGACAGTGCTGGGGCACATCGTATCCCTACACCCGCAGGACTCATGCATTGCATGGCACATTAGCATGGATTAAAAGTCAAGTTTCATGGAAGAAGGAACATGAGTTCTGGTGAGTTGTCAGTCCCGGGGAAGGAGATGTCTGTGTGCCAGGATGGAGGATTTCCACTCTTCACTGCTGATGATCATCCTGTACTAAGGATGTACAAGGGGGCTTCCTGGGCAGCACTGTGGGAAACAAGGGAGTCGTCAGCCTGCTGTGCTGGGAGCACAAGTTTAACAAAGTTATATGTGTTATGCGTACACAGATCTTGTAACTTCTTCACTTTGTGTCAGGGCTGCAGGATGTAATGTGCACTACTACTGGCTTCTACTATTACTACTACTGGTTATTTAGCGCTCAGTGATTTCCCATGGCTTTGTGTATGAATTGCAGGATGTAATGTGCCCTACTATGGGTTCTACTATTACTAGTACTGATTATTTAGGGCTCAGTGATTTCCCATTACTTTGTGCCTAAATTGAAGGATGTAATGTGCACTACTACTGGCTTCTATTATTACTAGTAGTACTGATTTAGAGCTCAGTTATTTCCCATGGCTTTGTGTCTAAATTGTAGGATGTAGTGTGCACTACTACTGGCTTCTACTATTACTAGTGCTATTACTGATTATTTAGAAGGCAGTGATTTATAATGTGCACTACTATTACTAGTACTACTACTGGTTAGTTGGAGCTCAGTGATTTTCCCACGGCTTTGTGTCTGGATTGCAGGAAATAATGTGCACTACTACTACTAGTACTTCTACTACTACAACAACTGATTATTTAGAGCTCAGTGATTTCCCATTACTTTGTGTCTAAATTGCAGGATGTAGTGTGCACTACTACTGGCTTCTACTATTACTAGTGCTATTACTGATTATTTAGAAGGCAGTGATTTATAATGTGCACTACTATTACTAGTACTACTACTGGTTAGTTGGAGCTCAGTGATTTTTCCCACGGCTTTGTGTCTGGATTGCAGGATATAATGTGCACTACTAGTACTTCTACTACTACTACAACTGATTATTTAGAGCTCAGTGATTGTTTTTCCCATGGCTTTGTGTCTGGGCTGCAGGACATAACGTGCACTACTATTAAGGTGCCCATACACCTTACGATTATCGGACGAAACTTTTCGTCCGATGATCGAACAGTCGTATGATTTTCGTACGAGGCCCCATCCTGCCCCGATCTGCGCGTCGCTCTGACCCCTGCGCGTCGCTCTGACCCCTGCGCAGTGCGTCGCTCTGACCTTTGCACTTCTGTATTGTGCGTCACACGGCTGACCTGGCGGAGTTAAGGCCGGGGCAGGGTTAGGTGGCGAGTAACTTTTAAGGCCTGGCTAGTAGCTCAGGACTTGAAATTTTGAGCCCTGATCTAGACAATAAATGTGTATCCAGTCAGATTGGCCCATGCACTACATAGTTGTTGGTAGATCTAAAGAAGATTGTACAATGTGTGTGTGGTGAGTCTGAATTGTATATGCAGCACACATTCAGTGTAATGCTGTAGATGGGGCCAGCTATAGCTGTTGTACAGTTGCTACGATTATTGGGATCCATACTTTCGTAGTAACTGTTCTGTGGTCTAGATCGTTTACACCCTATTCACCCTGGCATTGACAAATATTGTTTTATAGGATGTTTCTAAATGCATACAAGCCCCCATTCACACTTGTATAGCGTGCATAAAATGTATGTTGCGCTTGTGGTGCCCTTTATTGTTAGGCTTTGTGCACACCAGTGCATTTAGCCATCTTCTTAAATGTGAAGATGAGCAGGCATTCTGTTGTCTATAGGAAGGAAATGATTACTTTAGTGTCTATGCTATGAATGAAGGGGTCATATCTTGAGAAGGTGAAGTGTTTCCCTTTGTTGCCAAACTTCTGCTTCAGCAACAGGATGTTTATTTTACATATTCCAGGCTGTAGTTTTCTACTTACAAGTCATTTCCACATGTTTGTGAAAAACATGGCAGAAGTATGTCCTGACTTTACATCAGTATAACAGATGGCTGAGATCTCCTAGCATATATTGATGCTGGTAAATGTATGCTTCAGTATCGCTGTAATTTTTTATTTCTCTGAAGTACTGCATATCAGGTTAAAGCTCAACTCTGGCCAGAATTATATATTTAAAGTGACATTAAACCCTCAGATTTTTTAACATAAACCAATACTGTAATGTGTGCCTTACTGTAATCCATGGTTGTTTCCCTTCTCTTTGCTGCTCTTCCTTTTTAAATCCTCATCTCTTCTCATGC
>NW_017306929.1:239441-250288 GCF_000935625.1 Nanorana parkeri | reverse complement strand
CCTAATGGTCTGCCTGCTGTAGTTCTTGTGTAATCACATCCCTGTTTGCTGTAGTGGGTGGACCCCGGAGTCTGACTCTTGTCCTGAACTGTCTATTGTACATGCATTTCTTGATTGACAGGTGAGGGAGACTCATTATCTGTGAGATGTCTTATGACCTTACACTGTGACTGACAGGCCAGGAGACTCTTGATCTGTAAAGTGTCTTATGGCCTCACACTATACTGATAAGCCAGAAGACCCCTGATCTGTCAAGCATTCTATGACCTCACATGTTGACTGACAGTCCAGAAGACTCCTGATCTGCCATTCATTGTATGACCTCGCACTATGACTCACAGGCCAGAGGACAACTGGTTTCGTCACACGTCCTATGATCTCACATTGTGACTGGCAGGCTAGGATACCCCTGGTTTGTCACTCGTCCTATGGACAGGCCAGGAGACTTCTAGGGTGAACCTCCACTTTAGTGGGGACACCGAGGTATGAACATTAGGAAGACATTCCAAACCATCTCCACTCTGTCCTAAGTTGTAGAATAAGAGCCGATTCACACCAGATGCATTGGAACTGCGCTGGCGATTTGTTTCCAGCGCAGCCCCAATGCAAGACAAGGCACTGTGACATTTCAGTAAAGTTCTAACAAAGAAAAAAGTACACATAGAGATGTGCTGGAATCAGTGCTTTGGGACTGTGACGGGGCACCGCACACCAGGTGTTGTGCGATTAGCGCAGTGTCTGGTTTGAATGGGCCCTATGTGTTGGGAGTAGTTGGGTTTATATTTATATGCACCGATACTAGTATCAGTGCCGATACAAGGCATTTTTCAGAGAACTTGCCCTGAAAATGCCCCAATACATTCGATTTTTCTAGAGTAGGAAAGGTAGGCACCTGCGTCAGAAAAAGTACTTTTAATTCTTGGGGCTTTTTTAATAGTCAAATTCAGCATGTTTTCCTTTTAAGATGCATTTTAGATTCTTTGTCCTTTTCTGAGCTGCTCCTGACCTGCTTTTGAGCTCCAATGGACTTTTTATGAGGGGAAAAAAAAAGCAGCTTTAGTGCAAAACAATACCCCTGTACTAAGCGTTATAATTGTACAGGCTTACTTAGGAAATTGAAAATATATATGTGAAAAAAATTACAAGTCACCTGAAGTCTGACAATTGCTGACCTTGCACAATGTCAGCAATGAGGATGCTTAACAGTGTTAAATAACAGAGCCATGTAGTTGTTTACATTCCTTTTAGTTACTGACTTGGTTATTTGACTCTGGAGGTGTAAAGAATGTAAATATAGACACCCCCAAAATAATCTAATAACATGTTAAGGTTCTCTTAGTGAGGACACATTGACACTCTAAGTTAAACTCCTGTTTTTACAGAGAGGACACAGTGACACTCCAAGCTAAAATCCTATTTGTAGAGATAGGACACATTTACCAGAACACCTGCTGCACTGTAAGTGGAAAGGGAAACTTAGTTACTTGTTTCTGAGGGAACTTCCTGTTACACACTTGTTCCCTCAGTGATGAGTGTCCTCCATTCTATTGCAGTTCATATTAAAGCACCCTAATTTCACCCAACCCCGATTGCACTGTGGAGTTTATTCGTCAGAAGTGCAACACTGACCTTGCACAATGTCAGCAATGAGGATGCTTAACAGTGTTAAATAACAGAGCCATGTAGTTGTTTACATTCCTTTTAGTTACTGACTTGGTTATTTGACTCTGGAGTGTTGGAGATCTGACAGTTGACAATGCAGCAACCGTCAGATTTCAGCTTAACATGTTAGATCATAAATGTGTTTGGACTAATAATGCTCTAAAAAGAAAAGGACCTTATGATGTCTCAACGTATTTATGTTGTCTTCTATGCGCTTTGACTTTAGACTTGATCTGGGTCACACCACCGTCAAGCTGTGATCTACCACTCAATAGTGTGAGAGCTTTCATAGACCCGTAAGACTGTTGCATTAGACCGGTAAATGGTGTGGGGTAAGGGGCTGCTTGCCCCACACCATTTACCGGTGTGGGGCAAGCAGTGGACCTTTACCCCCTTACACTAAAATCCATCAGAATGCATCTCTGCATGCTGCAATGATATCGTCTTACATTTATTAAAAAAATAAAAATAAAATGTTTTTTTGCTTGCAAATACTGCTTTTTCACTTCCTGGTTGTGTGAGGCACGGGTCATGTGGTCTTGGCCTTTTAGATGTATCATGGCAAGGCTACATCACCAGTGCCTTCCCAGGAAATCATCTCTAAACTGCAAAATCTCTCGATCTTGGGGTAAAAATGCACATAATGCCTATCACATATTCCAAAAGGCAGACCTAGAGTGCTAGGAAATAAAGAGAGATGGATTTATCTGCCCTTAGTGAAAATGGCCACCGTGAGAAGAATTGGGAAAAGAAGAATAAGGTATGCAAAAAAATTAAATTCCTACAAGTATCTGCTTGTAGATTGCCATTACTAAGCATTTGTAAAGGTGCCTATGTTGTAATTTTTCAGATAAGGGTGAAGTTTCTGAAGATATCACAAGGTATCTGATCTTTATATGTATCTTAACCTCTTGCCGTCCGCCCGTAGTAAAAAAACGGACGGACGGCACTGCAGCATCTGCGGGTTGCCGTCTCCAGACGGCAATTTTTTTCTGCTCGCGCGCGCCCCCTAGCGGGCACGCACGGGCAGAAAAGACCCGCTCAATGCACACACCGGTTAACGGGTGTTTTCACATATAGGCGATCGGCGGGTCCTCCTTAATATGGAAAAAAAATAAAACCCCCAGTGGTGAATAAATACCACCAAAAGAAAGCTCTATCTGTCCCCAAAAAAGGGTATAAAATTCATTTCAGTACAGCGCTGCATGACGGAATAAATGTCAGTTAAAGTACCGCAGCGCTGAATACTGAAAAATGGCCTGGATGGGAAGGGGGTTTAACACCGCGGATGTCAACTGGTTAAAGAGGAACTTTACCCATATCTTCAAAATAACAACAAACACCTTTTAAAAATGTTTAGTAATGACATGGAACTGTATATGACATATGTTTATATTAACTTAAACTCTAAATAATCACTCAACACTCTTTTAATTTAATAACGGTTTTTCCCGCCGAAAAAATCCACCGTTGGATACTCTTAAAGAGGCAGTACACTAAAATACAAAAACTGGGAAAAAAACACCAAAAACTTGCATTTAACCTAAAGTCCCCACATTCCCATGAAAATTGGCATCTAATGGATGCCATTTATACAATCTACAAACGCATACCTAATACATAATTGTTGGCTTTTACTTTGCATACCTTTTTTTATTATTATTCTTTTCTACTCCAGTCTTCTGACATTGGCCATTTTAACTAAGGGCAGGTCACTAGATCTCCCTTTAGTTCCTGGAACTCTGGCACATGTGACTAGGACATGTGACCATGCACATCATCTGAGGGGCTAGGAAAATGCCTTTTCCCTGAGATCTAATGAGATTTCCCAGCAATGCTCTGCTGATGTAACCTTCCCAGGATGCAATGCTTGGGCATGATTACATCATTTGTGCCAAAGTGGACCAGGAAGTGGGGAAAAAAGAAATTGCAAGTAAAATAAAACCATATGGTTGTTTAGCTAATGAATGTAAGATGATTTCATATCAGCATGCAGAGCTCTATGCTGATGTGATTTTTTAGTTAAAGGGGGTAAAGGTCCGCTTTAAGTTATGACCCGACAAGTTCCCTTTAAAGCAAAATATAATGTGTGGGCAGGATAGGATATAATTTGTTATCACTGGTAAAGCCAGTTCCAGGGTGACCTCATGTTATGTAGTAATCAAACTGGGTTGAATATACTTTTCCCAGTTGTGCTTGGCTGTGGCGGGGTTCGAATAATGTCAGCTTCAAAAAGAATGAGTATAAAAACTGGCAGTATTATCGGTTAGCACACTGTATTGAAGCTCAGAATCTCTTTGGAGTGTTGTAGAAGATGTAAAAGGGAACAGGGGATGCTGTGAACGCTTGTATATATTAGAAAAGGAGATCAGTTAGCACAATAGTTAAGAGAAAAGAAAAAGACATATAATGGAAGGAAAAAAAGGGATGCTGCAATATTTAGGAACTGGTCATTCTAGATCATGGAGACTGTATAATGTTTAGAAGTACTTCAGTGTTTTAGTGTTATTGTAAATATGTTTGTATATATGTGTGTATATTTTTAAATATACTGTACATACAGTGTGGGTATCTATTTGTGTGTGTGTGTGTGTGTGTGTGTGTGTGTGTGTGTATATACCAGGGGGTGCCAAAAAATGTATACACATTTTAAGAGATGTTATCTATGCATTACTTTTTTGAAGTTGAATTTGAATTACGGTAGCAATGTGTAGTATGGCATTCGCTCAATAGATGGCGTTAATCAGATGAATGCTAGCATCACCGTACGACAGGCAGGACAGTCAAAGAAAATGGTGAAAGCGCGGTTGTCGTTCGAGGAGCGCAAGACATTTTTGAAGTGGTATTTGAAATTCGAGAACGTCGTGGAAGTACAATGACAATGGAGGGGCGAGTATGCAAAAGTATGTGCACCGTACTCAGAAGTGTCTGGACACTGATGGTAACCACTTTCAGCACCTCTTGTAATTGCAGAAGTTAAACGTGACTTGTATAGGAGTGCAAACAACTAATCGTTTAATCGATCATCAATAATGAAAATAGTTGTCAACTATTCTCATTATCGATTAGTTGGTTGGATCCCCTAGCTCTCTCCTCTACTGTGGCTTCCATACAGCATTCAATGGAACCACTCTGATCAGCGCGGTTTTGGGCATTTTTTTTTATTGCGTTTTCAGTGCTGAAACACAATTTAAAAACTCCCAAAACCTCCTTTTTGAAATAAAAAAATAACAGACTTACGCCAGGTGAAAAAAAAACTAAACTAAAAATAAGACACAATGCAGCCACCACATTTAAGGGTTGGTAAGCTGCAATATTTTGTATTTTTGCTTTCGGGCTTAGCTATGTTTTTAAGGTTTGTTGTCTGGCAATATTATGGCAGTTTGTGTATTCGTGAAACATTAAAAGCAAGAGTGTTTAAGAGACAGAAGTTCGGGATAGGTGATAACTTTCTGAATAGTATGTTGTTGAAGAAAATAATAATGCATGCTTCCTTATTTTTTATTTTAGTTTTTATTGAATTTTTAAGAGCAACACAAATAAGGCTTTGTTTAAGAAAATTTACCAATCAATAAGTAGAGGTGCACCGTAATGAGAAAAGAAAAAAAGGCCAGGCCAAAACCGAAAATGTCTTATTTGAGCTTTTTCAAATTTTTAAAAATATTTTTATGTTTTATAAACTTTTTTAATTTTTTCATATTTATTTGTAGTTGTTTTTTATTTTTTTTACTTTTATTGGATTCGGGGAAATATCAGTCTAAACTGACTCCTGATATTTCCCTTTTTTTAAAATAGAAAAAGAGATTGAGGAAACAAAAGTCCTCAATCTTTTTTTTTTTTTTCTGCATCTCCCTGTTATAAATGAACAGGAATCCTCTATACTGAGTGTTGCTGTTCATTCATAACATGAGAACATTGTGTTTACTATATCCACAATCATGAATGAACAGGAGGTGATGTAGATCACTTCCCATTCATTCATAATTGGGGATATAGTAACCATACTATGTTCTCAATTATGTACAAACACTCAGCAATCTCTGATCAATTAGTATTTGTACCTCACTCTCCTTCCCGACGCACTGGCTGTCTCCGCCCAAACCACTCTGCCGATCTGTGACAGGAGTCTGAGCGGTATGGGAGGAGAGACACCGGCGGCTCGTAGCGCACGGCCGGCTGTCACAGTTTCTCCCCTCCTTGCTGGGACACAGAGCAGCGCCCAGTGGGCAGGAGAGAATACACGGATGCACCGCTGTATCAGCCAGAAAATTGCACTTTCGGCATTATGCCCAAAGTGCCATTTTCGGCCGATATGTTTCGGCGGCCAATATATCGGTGCATCCCTATTAAGTGTTTACACGCTCAAAAAAGCCTGTACTTATTGTGCAGGAGCTCTTTGTTAAAACTTATTTTGTGCATCTCCACAGTCAAAGCAGAAGGTCCCATAGATGAGGTTTCTTCCACAACGGAGGACACACACAAGCAATTTCCCACTTCAGATGTGTAAAACTTTATACAGTATGAACACTAAAACAAATTAACAGTTCAATATGGAACACCAGGAAGGATGGAGCAAAAGAAGAAAAATATTTTGTGTAAACTGAACTTTTTGGGAAATGCAATTTAGATCTGTTTTATTGCATTATTCCCCAAGAAAGGATAAAGGGGTGTATTGATATGTATTCTCTGGTAAGGGCAAAAATTATTATGGTTGTGCAGTTGTACGTTCACAGTAGCCCAGGGCAGAGAGAAAGGAAATGAGTGACCTTAGTTGAATGAGTAATGTTCTTTCCTGGGACCTTTTCATTACAGCAGACAAGTCTGCATTGTCACTGCAAAAAGAATTAGTCTGTAAAGAGACTTCACTGAGCCATAATGAATGTTTCTGTGAGCCATAATTAGGAAACAGGTCTTTTCTTGCTATTTGTTGCATTAGATGGCAGGATTACTTCCTGCATGTAAGATGATAAAATTCAGATCATAAGGTGAAGTATGATGTATTTTTAGCAACTACATATTTTAAGTAGTTAGTGTAGTGTTTACCTCCAGAATACATTTTGAAGCTGAACTCCCGGATAAGCACTTATTTTGTAAATACAAGAGACGTGTGTATTCGTACTTGAATCTTGTGCATTTCTTCCAGATCTGTGCAGTTATCTAGTACAAACTCTGTACAGGAGCTGCCTGTAATAAAGACCAGTCACTGCTACTCTCTCCCATTGTGCACGTGGACTGATCTAGTTTCTGCAGGTAGCCTGTAGAGCAGGGGTGCCCACAATTTTTGTGTTAAGATCTACTTTTCAAATGACGAGCTACATGAGATCTACCAACGAAAAAAAAACCTCCCTCGCTCTCCTTGCTGTCTCTCCTCTCTCTCCTGGCTGTCACTCCTCATTTTCTCTCCTGGCTGTCTCTCTTCGCTCTCTTGGCTGTCTCTCCTTGCTCTCTTTCCTGACTGTCTCTCCTTGCTCTCTCTCCTGGCTCACCTTGCTGTATGTTGCAACAGGCTGTGTAAACTAATATTCTTTGATGTAATACTTAGCACTTCAACCACCAGTGTCCACCAGAAAGGTGTCAGAGGGCTTGGCTCAGCAGACTCAGACTAATAGGTAATCATGTGTGCACAGTTAAATAAATATACCAAAATGGAATAAAGGGGCCACCATTCACACCCTTCGTGATCTACCAGGATCAGCTTCGAGAGCTACTGGTAGATCACAATCTACCTAATGGGCACCCCTGCTGTAGAGGTTGGTAGACATGTGCACCAGCAAAAAATTTGTTTACTTTAGTTTTGATTCGGATATTGCATTATTTCGGAATTCGGACAAAATTCGTTAGCGGTAGTCCGGTCGAAATTTCTTTTTTTAGCGGTAGTCCGGTGGAAATTTCGTTTATGGACTCCATCAATGTAATCCAGCGTCAATCAGGACCCCCGCCGACCCGGCGCAATAAAAAAAGTCCCGCCGCATGACGCTGCGGTTTTGGGCATTTTTTTTTATTGCGTTTTCAGTGCTGAAACACAATTTAAAAACTCCCAAAACCTCCTTTTTGAAATAAAAAAATAACAGACTTACGCCAGGTGAAAAAAAAACTAAACTAAAAATAAGACACAATGCAGCCACCACATTTAAGGGTTGGTAAGCTGCAATATTTTGTATTTTTGCTTTCGGGCTTAGCTATGTTTTTAAGGTTTGTTGTCTGGCAATATTATGGCAGTTTGTGTATTCGTGAAACATTAAAAGCAAGAGTGTTTAAGAGACAGAAGTTCGGGATAGGTGATAACTTTCTGAATAGTATGTTGTTGAAGAAAATAATAATGCATGCTTCCTTATTTTTTATTTTAGTTTTTATTGAATTTTTAAGAGCAACACAAATAAGGCTTTGTTTAAGAAAATTTACCAATCAATAAGTAGAGGTGCACCGTAATGAGAAAAGAAAAAAAGGCCAGGCCAAAACCGAAAATGTCTTATTTGAGCTTTTTCAAATTTTTAAAAATATTTTTATGTTTTATAAACTTTTTTAATTTTTTCATATTTATTTGTAGTTGTTTTTTATTTTTTTTACTTTTATTGGATTCGGGGAAATATCAGTCTAAACTGACTCCTGATATTTCCCTTTTTTTAAAATAGAAAAAGAGATTGAGGAAACAAAAGTCCTCAATCTTTTTTTTTTTTTTCTGCATCTCCCTGTTATAAATGAACAGGAATCCTCTATACTGAGTGTTGCTGTTCATTCATAACATGAGAACATTGTGTTTACTATATCCACAATCATGAATGAACAGGAGGTGATGTAGATCACTTCCCATTCATTCATAATTGGGGATATAGTAACCATACTATGTTCTCAATTATGTACAAACACTCAGCAATCTCTGATCAATTAGTATTTGTACCTCACTCTCCTTCCCGACGCACTGGCTGTCTCCGCCCAAACCACTCTGCCGATCTGTGACAGGAGTCTGAGCGGTATGGGAGGAGAGACACCGGCGGCTCGTAGCGCACGGCCGGCTGTCACAGTTTCTCCCCTCCTTGCTGGGACACAGAGCAGCGCCCAGTGGGCAGGAGAGAATACACGGATGCACCGCTGTATCAGCCAGAAAATTGCACTTTCGGCATTATGCCCAAAGTGCCATTTTCGGCCGATATGTTTCGGCGGCCAATATATCGGTGCATCCCTATTAAGTGTTTACACGCTCAAAAAAGCCTGTACTTATTGTGCAGGAGCTCTTTGTTAAAACTTATTTTGTGCATCTCCACAGTCAAAGCAGAAGGTCCCATAGATGAGGTTTCTTCCACAACGGAGGACACACACAAGCAATTTCCCACTTCAGATGTGTAAAACTTTATACAGTATGAACACTAAAACAAATTAACAGTTCAATATGGAACACCAGGAAGGATGGAGCAAAAGAAGAAAAATATTTTGTGTAAACTGAACTTTTTGGGAAATGCAATTTAGATCTGTTTTATTGCATTATTCCCCAAGAAAGGATAAAGGGGTGTATTGATATGTATTCTCTGGTAAGGGCAAAAATTATTATGGTTGTGCAGTTGTACGTTCACAGTAGCCCAGGGCAGAGAGAAAGGAAATGAGTGACCTTAGTTGAATGAGTAATGTTCTTTCCTGGGACCTTTTCATTACAGCAGACAAGTCTGCATTGTCACTGCAAAAAGAATTAGTCTGTAAAGAGACTTCACTGAGCCATAATGAATGTTTCTGTGAGCCATAATTAGGAAACAGGTCTTTTCTTGCTATTTGTTGCATTAGATGGCAGGATTACTTCCTGCATGTAAGATGATAAAATTCAGATCATAAGGTGAAGTATGATGTATTTTTAGCAACTACATATTTTAAGTAGTTAGTGTAGTGTTTACCTCCAGAATACATTTTGAAGCTGAACTCCCGGATAAGCACTTATTTTGTAAATACAAGAGACGTGTGTATTCGTACTTGAATCTTGTGCATTTCTTCCAGATCTGTGCAGTTATCTAGTACAAACTCTGTACAGGAGCTGCCTGTAATAAAGACCAGTCACTGCTACTCTCTCCCATTGTGCACGTGGACTGATCTAGTTTCTGCAGGTAGCCTGTAGAGCAGGGGTGCCCACAATTTTTGTGTTAAGATCTACTTTTCAAATGACGAGCTACATGAGATCTACCAACGAAAAAAAAACCTCCCTCGCTCTCCTTGCTGTCTCTCCTCTCTCTCCTGGCTGTCACTCCTCATTTTCTCTCCTGGCTGTCTCTCTTCGCTCTCTTGGCTGTCTCTCCTTGCTCTCTTTCCTGACTGTCTCTCCTTGCTCTCTCTCCTGGCTCACCTTGCTGTATGTTGCAACAGGCTGTGTAAACTAATATTCTTTGATGTAATACTTAGCACTTCAACCACCAGTGTCCACCAGAAAGGTGTCAGAGGGCTTGGCTCAGCAGACTCAGACTAATAGGTAATCATGTGTGCACAGTTAAATAAATATACCAAAATGGAATAAAGGGGCCACCATTCACACCCTTCGTGATCTACCAGGATCAGCTTCGAGAGCTACTGGTAGATCACAATCTACCTAATGGGCACCCCTGCTGTAGAGGTTGGTAGACATGTGCACCAGCAAAAAATTTGTTTACTTTAGTTTTGATTCGGATATTGCATTATTTCGGAATTCGGACAAAATTCGTTAGCGGTAGTCCGGTCGAAATTTCTTTTTTTAGCGGTAGTCCGGTGGAAATTTCGTTTATGGACTCCATCAATGTAATCCAGCGTCAATCAGGACCCCCGCCGACCCGGCGCAATAAAAAAAGTCCCGCCGCATGACGCCCATCCGATCCCGACGAAAACTCGCCGCAAAATGACATTCAGCCTGAAAATAAACAGATGGGCGGAGCGAGCCGTGATGTCATGGCTTGCTCCGCCCATTTGACATTCTCAGCTGTCAAATGCAGACATCCCAACTCTCCCGGACGCTCCGGGAGTCTCCCGCTATTGGATAGCGGCTCCCGGCCGCCCGGGAGAGAAACCCTTCTCCCGGAAAGGTTTATCTGCTCGATCGAGCAGATAAACCTTTCCCTGCGATCGTTTTTTTTTTCTTTTCTGACATCGGGAGCCGCGGCCCGACCGTCAGTCAGAAAATAAAAAAAAAAGCATTGAATGCATAGATGGATTCCTATTGGCTATAGCACTTTTGCATA
>NW_017306929.1:222952-239265 GCF_000935625.1 Nanorana parkeri | reverse complement strand
TATTTTTTTTTTTTTTTTTTTTTTTTTTTTATTATTCTGACGACTATAACTGTCAGAATACTAAAAAAAATCAGAAAAAAAAACTGCAGATAGCAAAGAAGCTATTGCTTACTGTGTTATCTGCCATCATTTCAGGGGGGTACTCTCTCCCAGCCCCCCTAACCCCCCTCCGCGGATGGGGGGAGGGCACCTCCCTGAAATGAGAGGGACACCTCCCTGAAATTGCTTCTTTCAGGTTGGGATCCCTGCAAATGCTACACAGCATTCGGGACCTCCAGAATACTATTCATGAGTTTTCGAATGCTATTCGGGTCTGTGAGCCGAGGTGTCATCTGAAAAGCATTACGGCGATATGTAACATGTGCGGCGCAATGGATGTAATCGGCGTTTTCGCACGTAGGGGGGCTTGACGCATGTTTACGGGTGGGGGCGGGGGACTTACATTTTTCATTTTTGTGCTTTGATATGTGATTTTTAAAAAAAAAAAAAAATTTTTCCCACTGAACTTTATTGCTATCACATAGGGAGCAAGCAAGCTCCCTATGTGATAGCCAATTTGCAGTGACGGGTCCTCCTTTATGGAGACATCGGGGGTCCCCCATCAGGGTTAAGACCCCTAATGTCACCTAGGGACCCCCAGAGAAGCTGATGAAGCAGAGACCTGCTTCACCAGCTTCTCTCCGGTTTCTGTACCGGAGAGTGACACTGAATGCAGGCAGTGATGTAATACACATCACTGCCTGCATTCAGAAGAGGAGGAGGAGCTCCGTACTGAGCTCCGTTTAAACTCTGGCCGCAGAGCTGCTGTGGTGGTCCCGGGCTCACAGCGGAGCCCGGGATCGCCAGCAGGGTCGGCGACAGAGAGGGGGGCCCGCACACTCGACCGGATATTACAAGCGATCGGGCGTCTCTACAGACGCCTGAACACTTGTATGTAAATAGCCATCTCTGGCTGTTTACATTCTAAGCCGGTTTCCCGGGAAGTGATCGAACACATACCGACGCTCGCTCACTTCTCGATCTATCCTGCTTCATCAGCTCTGCTTCATCAGCTTCTCTGGGGGTCCCTAGGATCCCGGGCTCCGCTGTGAGCCCGGGACCACCACAGCAGCTCTGCGGCCAGAGTTTAAACGGAGCTCAGTACGGAGCTCCTCCTCCTCTTCTGAATGCAGGCAGTGATGTGTATTACATCACTGCCTGCATTCAGTGTCACTCTCCGGTACAGAAACCGGAGAGAAGCTGGTGAAGCAGGTCTCTGCTTCATCAGCTTCTCTGGGGGTCCCTAGGTGACATTAGGGGTCTTAACCCTGATGGGGGACCCCTGATTCACCCCCTCCCCTGTCCGATCCTCCAGTCCTGACTGGCGGAACTGACGGGGGAGGGGGCGGGTACAGCTGGCTCTGCCTCTAGATAGGCAGAGCAAGCTGTTACTCACGCAGCTTGGTGGATCCAGACAGAATTGTCGTGATCCGTTCTGGCTGCGGCATCTCAGACAGCTTGCGGTATACGGTATACACTAGTGTGTGTCCTCCCCTTACCCTTAGGAGAACTATGGGGAAGAGCCATGACCCCATAGTTCTCCTTTTGAGATATATATATATATTTTTTATGTCCCCTAGGTTTAATGTCACTATATTTTTCTATTAAGTATAAAGGTTTGTCGACTAACCACTATACGGAGCTCTGTAATTGACTTGACTTAATTCCTCTCTTTTTCTTAACAGCTTCTGAGATAAGATATCAGCTGCACTGGAAACTCATTGCTTTAATAAATTGGCCATCCTATAAACTTGATTCCTTAGAAGGAACAGTCAAACACAACCATTGCGTAGTACTTCCAAGCTAAAAGCAAGCAGAGAATAAGAATTTAATGAGCCAATATGCCTGCCCCCATATGAATATAGAATTACTGACTGTACTTAGAAATAAAGTTTTTATAAACATTACTATACTCTGGTATCATTATTTCATCTATTATACAGAAATATATAAGTACGTATTCACTTGTCAACACTGCTTGCATTGCAGTGATGCATACGTAATCACTTGTTGACACCACACTGACATGCACTTACAAATGTATCCCATTCAACAAACAGGATATGGGGTCCCCCTTTACTCCTGGACAATCGCAAAGCAAAGTGCCCCAGGCTCTGTTTTGTAAATGGCCAGGAGGGGATGGAGATACAACTGCACTGATGAGGTCTATGATATATGCAGTGCTACAGCTGGAATAGGCAGGGAAGGTCAGCGGGAGCTGGACTCCTACCTGCAGGTTCATTTACGATTTATGGGGAGAGGGAGAAAGATCCTACTATGGTAGGTGAGTTTATAGCCACCCTAATGGACTCTACAACTTAACTTCAGTAAGTGTATCGTGGCAAGAAACTCTGCCTAAATTAACCCACCCTCCCTTGACCCACTGCACTGTTGTCATCCTCTGCTGAAAATAATTTTTGCTAGTGCAAAAAATCACATAGGTCCAAGGCAGGAGATTCTTGAGATGACAAGATTGCAACAGGCTGCAGTCTAGGGTTGCAGGCAAATATTCAGCTGGGCCTGTATACTTTTTTATGGCCCCCTCCACTGGGATTAAATGTTGTAAGTTGCAATTTTTTTAATGTTAAAGTGGACATAGCACATAAATACTGAGGGTCCCTTCCTCATCTTGATTCACTGCACACAAATGTCAAAAACACCTTGGGGAGGAGTTATTATACTTTATCCCCATTTCTGCATAAAACACCTAGGTGTGGATGTTGTCACCAACCTTCCAGCGATATCTCAGGGAATGCCGAGTGGGCCAAATTTCATGAGAACACGCCATCTCTCTAGGCTGTAGCATTATCTAGTGAGATTTGGGGTACCCAGCATTCCCCGCAATCTCAAAAGAATGGTGAAATCAGCCTCTGCAGTATGAAAGCCAGGGCAAAAGGCAATTTGCCTGGTCACTGATGGATTTGAAAAAGTATGGCATTAAGCGCTAAACACTATGTAACATTATCATTGCTTGCTGGAAGCAATGCATGATGGTATATGCAGTCTTGAGAAATAGAAATTACATCACATCAAGCAGCAGAGAAAGAGATGCAAAGCACACTGGGAATCCAGGAAGTTGATGAAAGTGATGGGCAGACAAAAGGCAGCACTCACTACATAAAAGGGATTTTTTTTAAAGTAGGCTTTGATTGCATTATGAAAACAACTGTAGTATGTATTCCTATTACATGGCTGACGTTATAACAGGATAGTGTATGCTGGGACTTGAGAAATCTTAAGTTCCAAAGTGCTGCAATCCTTTCTGGAATTGTGTGTGTGTGTGTGGTCCTCAAACATTTATCATAACTGGAGCAGACAAAATCAGGAGCAGATTTGCATTGCAACCAATCGGCTTCTATCTCTCATGTTCAAATCCCAACTAAGCAAACTGATGAGCTATGCTGATTGGTTGCCATGGGCAACTGCTCCAGTTTTGATAAATACCTCCCAATGTAATTGAAGATTTAGCTCTCTCACTTTTGCCCATTGTTTCATCTGATTTTGACACACCTGCTGTACACTGTAGCAAAGTCAGAGGTTGCAGCATGGAGCGGAGTTGTGCAAGACATTTGTACAGATATTCGAGAATATGGAGACAACAGGATTTGTAGGATTGTCTCATCTGTGGGCCAGCACCTTAGTTCAGAATGTAGATGATGACCCTAGAAGATACCCTATAGCTCGCCATACACCTATAGATTTTCGATTGGCAATTTTATTTGCTGTCAAGAACCCTCTTTCGATTGTAGCTGAAATACCCCATCATGCACAGACCAATGTTGATTTCAATAATAGTTCGTTAGCAATTCTACCTCACCGAATCTCATCGATTGACGGAACGGATTTTCGTTTGCATATGTCCAGTGTTCATGTTGCGATTTTTTTTTTTTTTTTTTTTTTTTTATGTCTCTCGTTTGAAAATGCCACTAATCCATCAATTTTTGCACGATTCGAAAAAAGTTTTCCAGCCTGACCAATCGAGGAAATTCGGTCAGGAGTACAGTAATACCATGAGCCATGTGTATCCTTACTAGGGTTGTCACCTGTCCGGGATTCACCCAGACAGTCCAGGTTTTGAATGCTGTGTCCGGGTTTCATGACAGCTGAAACCCGGACAAAAGATGTCAGAGAGACAGGGGCAACCAAAATTAATATAGGGGCTATTGGCCCCCCACTGAAAATAGTCTTGACTGTGATATTTACATATTAATGGGTGGCGCTATTTACATATGAATAAGCCGCGACTCATTCTCCAGAAAAATTTACATGCGTCGGTAGAGTGTTCGGGTTTCGCTTGAAGAAAAGGTGGCAAACCTGTTCTTTTTTTACCTATCAAACCCTTTGGCATTCTCCAAGTGTGTATACTCTCCATATATTGTCCTTTACATCGAAAGCGCTATACAAGCTTGTACTCATTGTATGCCTAGAATGCATCCCTGAAACAGCACTTGAAATAAAAAAAAAAAATTAAAGTGCTTGCTACTGTTTTGGCACCCATGTAATGGTTTGTTTTGCTTTGCTAAAATAGATCCAAAAGTACCACTATATCTCAATGGCACAATAGAAATTAATGCATACAAGGGAAAACAGTCATTCAGAATTGCTATTTATTTCTGATTAAGCACTAGAGTATGGATACAATCGAAGGTTTTCAATATTATATCTGTGTTTTTACAGTAGGCATGAATGTTCGTTTTTTTGTTTTTTTTTGGGCTAAATGAAAGCCAAGAAAGGAAAACTCAAGTGTATTTGCCTGCCTCTTGTAACCCACAGCTAAAAATATATGTTGACCCTTTCACCTAATTTAGCCAGCTGCTTCCAGATAAAATTCTTTCTGGATATATCCTACCAACAGAGCTCTTAGTTTAGAACACTACGGTGGAAAAGAGCAACCCATGGAAACTGTATTATCTTTCTTCCTGTTGTGAGATTTCCCTTACTATTAAAGTGACACTAAACTCAGGAGTTAAATCCTAAAAATGCATTCAAGTCCCTTAACTATTAATAATACTGGAGCTTATTTGTGTATCACTGAGCTGTAGATCCTCAAATCATCTCTGAATTGGAGCCGACACTGTCCTTCCTTCTGGAGGGTGGCTACTTTTGTTCCCCATGGTCCCTGTGTGTGTTGTAAAGTAGCCTCTGCTGCAAGCTCACTCCCGTAAAAGACAATATTAGTAGTAATATAATAATAATATAGTAATCCAATTTCAATACAAATATTAGTAAACAAAACAACTAAAGGCGAGATTGTAGTCCACCACAGGAGCGAGCTTGGAGTGGTGGCTACCGGTACTTTATAACACACACAGGGACCATGGGGAACAAAAGTATGCACCCTCCAGAAGGAAGGACAGCGTCTTCACCAATTCAGAGGTTTGAGGATTGCCGAGTGATACAAACATAAGCAATATTTTTGTTAATAGTTAAGGCAATTTAATCCATTTTTAAGATTTAACTCCTGAGTTTATTGCCACTTTAAAGTGTGTCTCCTAGGCAAAACTTTTTTTTTTTTAGTTTCAGATAGCATGGGGAAGAGTTAGATCTGTGTTTCTCAACAAGGGTTCCTTCAGAGGTTGCCAGGGATTCCTTGTGTAATGAGCAATTTCGGCCTCTCAGATAAGTAACCACTGACAACAATGACTTTTTAGCTATCTTTAGGATGTTATTCTTCCTAATGATCACAAAAGGAAGGAGCAGGGGTTCCCTGAGACTGAAAAGTTATTTCAAGGGTTCCTCCATGTTGAAAAGGTGGGGTTGGACCCTTTGTCATGTTGTTTTTTGTTCCTGTCTGTGTTTGCACATTATGGAGATTAGCTCCTCAGTTTGTACTTGTTACCACTGCCACTAAGAAAGAAGATGAGCAAAATGTTAGAGGTGTTCTCAGGACAAGAAGTAAGGGGAAATCATCCAATTTGGGGATGCCTGTTCTAGGACAGCTGTCTGCAGAGGGGCATTCTCCCTCCCTCTAACTCCCTGTTGCGTCTCTGGGACAGTAAGTGAAAATATTCCCAATGGTACAGAGATAGCAAAAAAATAACCTGGCAGGGGTTTTAACCCTTTCCTACTTTGTCCATGTTGGCTATACATACACGTTAAAGTCTTGTAGGTATAATACCAAGGTGTTGATATGTCGAGTGTTAGATTTTATTTTATATCTGGGTACATCAGATTCCAACCACAGAAGACCAAAAAAACTAAGACTAGCCATATGCGGGCAGAGGTCTTCCAGAGCATGATGACAAGAGATGTCTGTCTGTCCTCTCTTCAAATTGGGAGTTCCTGTGAATTTTTTGTTTAATTTGCTCTACAGATTGAATTGGCACATGCTAATTAGGTCATAGGTCATACAATATTTCTACAACCGACAGAAAAATCTCACTAAGCAATGATGTATACAAACTAACAGAAGTGTTTCCTATTGCCCCCTACAGTAGCCTACCTTAAGCTACCCATACATGATGTAATTACCGTGTTTCCCCGAAAATTAAGTACCCACACTGCCAGAAGCCTTCCGATTGGCTGACAGAGCACCCAGAGCGGCTCCCAGGACGGCATCAGAGCGCTAGCCGCAGCTTCCTCCCTCCCGCACGCCCGCCCACCTGTCTGCGGCTCCCTGGAAGGCAGAGCGGACAGCTGCAGCCAGGTAAGACATCCCCCGAAAATAAGACAATCTTTTTTCTTGGAAAAAAAAATATAAGACACTGTCTTATTTTTCGGGGAAACACTGTATGAGCTAGAATAGGTGGCTTTAGTCCTTATTTAAAGTGACGCTAAACTCAGAAGATAAACCTTATAAATGCATTCTAGTACCCTATTAATAAAACTGTATCTTATTTGTGTATCACTCAGTTGTAAATCCTCAAATCATCTCTGAATTGGTGCCGACACTGTCCTTTCTTCTGAGAGGGTGGATATTTTAGTTCCCCATGGGCCCTGTGTGTGTTGTAAAGTAGTCACAGTTCCAAGCTTGCTCCTGTAATGGCCTACAATCTCAATACAAATTAGTAAACTAAACAAGAGATTGTAGTCCATCACGGGAGCGAGCTTGGAGTGGTGGCTACTTTACAACATACACAGGGGCCATGGGGAACAAAAGTAGCCACTCTCCAGAAGGAAGGACGGTGTCGGCAACAATTCACAGATGATTTGAGGATCGACAGCTATGTGTTACACAATAAGATACATTTCTGTTTATAGTTAAGGTACTTGAATGCATTTTTAAGATTTAACTCCTGAGTTTAGCGTCACTTGCATTATAGTAAGCTTAGTACTTCTTGGTGCAGTTTGGTAGAGGATTTACATTGTGTTTTTTTTAAGGATGTCTTTTTAAGGTAGTTAGAAATGTGAGAATTCTCAGGTCATTTGGGAACCACGGTTTTCCTGTGCAAAGTGCTGTTACAAACTGGAAAAGTTCCCCTAAAGCACGGTTAGGCAAACTTCAGCCCTCCACCTGTGGTGAAAGTACAAATCCCATCATGCCTCTGCCTTTGGAGGCCATGCCTGTGGCTACCATCTTAAAATGCCTAATGGGATTTTGTTTAGTTGCTCTAAGAGATAAATGTTATATGTGATGATAGATTTATTTATTTATTTTTTTAGGCATAGGTTTGTAAAATTGTTTGTTTTTTTGTTTTTTTTTGTTTTTTTTAATGATGCAAACAATGAAATTGCAATGCACAGATTTACAAATATGCTGCCTGAAAAAAAACAGTTTTTTTCCTAAGCTATAAATGTAGTTTCCTGTGCTAAATTGTTTGTGCAGAGATCCTTTGCCGTGAGTCATTTTAGACCAGTGCAGTCTTGCCCCAAGTTTATTTTTGTTTCGGCTTGCAGTACATTTCCTTGTTCGTCATACCTACTACCTGCAGAAATAATTAAGATTATGGGCTAGTTAGCAAACTCAGAAGAAACATGCTTTTAAATTACAAATGAGTATTTAAAAATAAATGTTAGGAAATATAGTCAATCTGCCTTATTGTCCTGTAAAACTGACATTTTTTCACTTTCTACTGTTCTTTGATCCAGGATAGGGCAGGCCTCTTTTTTTAGAACCACTATTGGCTTTTTGTGCTTTATAAAAAAAAAAAAAAAAAAGTCAACCCTCATCAATACAAACATTTCCTTATTCTCTACAATGAGTAATATGAAGATACAGCTGTGAATAAGTGGGAATAGCAATTATGCTTGGACCTTATGATGACCTCATAGCCCTGACTATTGAACCGTCTGTATTGCCTTAGTTATGCCTTTTTGGTCACTTCTATGATGTAATCATAGCTTACTATAACTGAATGCATTTAAACTCAGTTGAATATTTTTGGAATCAACACTTGGCCAAAATGCACCATGTTGATCTTTACTTCCCTTTTTAGACTCTTTTAAAAAAAAAAAAAAATTACACACACACACACACACACACTCTATAATTGTTTTAATGCTAGGTTCTGTATGTTTTGGGTTTGTACATTCTGGTGAGACATTTGTCCACACACCTGCTGCATAGTGCAAGACCTTGACAGCTGAGAGACAACCTTATTTTACTTTAAATCTACTCGCAGCTTTATTTGACAGTCTGCCATGGGAGAGATAGATGCATGGTGTAAATGGAGTGCAAAAAATCGGTGTCATAGGCAAGGTCATAACCTAGGTGCAGTAGACATGTATGGTAAGGACAATGATCAAGGACACTAGTTTACCCATTCTTAATGTGTATTTTTAGAAGCCCTGCAGGTTTAAAAATTAAAACTTTTAGTTTTAATTGCAAAAAAAATCCCCCTCCTAATTTATGCATTGCAAGTTTTAAGCAATCTTTATTTGTAGATTAATATCTTATTCTGTTCTAAAGAAACTATGGCTCCCTTGTGAGAAAAGCTGAACTGTCTGCATTTCATTTAGAAGTAGATTAGATTTTTGATTAAATCATTCAACTTTTTTGGTTGGCAGCTGCAGTTTAGCTTATATCTGAGGCCTTGTTCACACCAAGCGCGTTCCAGGAGCAGAGCAGTTACAGACCGGATTAAAACTGCGTCCAATGTATTCCAATGGTATTTTGGGCTCTAGTTCATACCGCAGCATTCAGTTCCAGAGCATTTAAAAAAAACTTCAGCAAGCCCTATTTTACCTGCTCTGGAACGCATGCAAACGCACTCAAAGCCCATTCTAAACTAAAAAAAAATGTTTAAAAAAAAACAAACTACTCGGAACGCATCAAAAACGCGGCACAACCCACTGCACTGCGTGTGCAGAAACTCATGCTGATCTGGTCTGCATTTGGTGTGAACAAGCCCTCAGTGTAGTTTTGGAAAAACAGTGTTCCAATGACACAAGCAGGACATGAATAGTCTGATTGCAAGAAAGCAACGTTTTTATTGGGTGGATGTTATATGAAATAAAAGCAGCTGAACATCTAAATGGAAAAGTAGTTTTTAAATAACTTTTAATTACATAATTGCTTCTGTAGCAAATATATATGCATCAACTTTTTTTTAGCATAAGTACAGTTTTCCTTTTATGGACCACCCCTTTTTACCTGTAGAATGACACCACAGCATTTGGAATTCTCATGTTCGAAATATATGCAAATACCCTGCCTTTAGGGCCTGCATGCCTGAACTGTTGACTTGCATGCTAAGTAATTTTCAGTTTTTGCACTTTTTATTTTACCTATATACATCCTTGTGCATAGAGAAGGCTAAAAGGTTCCCACCTTCTTTTAACTGATCCTAAGCTTCAGCACAGGGGTCAGCACAGGGTTAGTGCTATAAGGTCAATAGGTCAGATAGCTTTGTCTAATAGAGGGACATATGTGGGCTTTGAAGAGTAATGCTTAGTGCTTTTGTGCTCATATTTTCCTTCTGTAAAAGCTGATGTGTGGGCCACTGGGCAACTGTCTCCTGTCTCCGTTAGTTCCGTTGGTGCCAATAAGTGTGGGTGGCTTACAAGTTGTGAATCATAAGGGCAAGGAGCGAGGTCTGTTTGTCCAGGAGCTGTTACCGCTATTGTAAGTTTATCTACAAACCGTGATTTCTGTCCGTGGTCTGTTGACAAGTTGCTGTTGAAATGATTTAGTGTGGAGAAGACAGAAGACCAATAAAGTTGCTCAAACTGTTACATGCATATTTTCATTACCCTGGCCATAAAAGATTTATGTTCTTCTGTGTTACAAACGCCATACAAGTCAATTAGTACATGATTTAAAGTCCTGTAGGTGTGAAAACTAATTTTTACTAACCAGTCTTGCTATATTTGCTGCTCCAGATTGTATCTGAATTTATATTTAGTACAGCTTATTAAGTCAATCTGACAGCTATGACATTTCTTTTTTCCTTTTTTCCTTCCGCCTCTGTGGAAAATAATATACACCTACACAACAGGGCTATGTTCTGTCTGCCTAAATCATTAACAATGATCACAGCCCACACAGGTACCAAGTCCTCTACCAAAATACAGCAGAGATGTATAACATATCTAAAACAGGAGACTTGTCTATGATATGAATAAGTTTTATACATGTAGCGACAAACAGCCCCTCTGGATCCAGGGCTGTCGTGGATGGGGCTTAACAGAGGCCTAGACTGGGGTTATATGGGATAAGCAAGTGGTGTTGGAAGGTGTGGTAGCAATATGCAGGAGATAAGCACTGGCCACATTAATTTTCAACATTACTTCCTCTATTATAGTTATAAAGTTTATTCAGAAACATGCCTATTGCGGGGTAAGCGTATAGTATTAAACTCAAACTTTTTTCAATACTGAATCCAGATCAAACAAATACATTGCCCAGCAAAGTATTTCTTTAAAGTTTTTCCTAAGCACTTAGTCATCATGTTTCCAAACGGCTAGCTCCAACTCTCTAAGCCCTGTTGCCCCAAACATCCAATTGATACAGGATTACAAGGCACACTACTGTTTCCAGCAGCTGTCTATCTATTAGATTGGAGGCGGAACGAAGAAGGAATAAGGATGGGGGAGCACGAAGTGTCTTGCGTTGCTGTTAGAGCCGCAGCTAACGATTATTTTCAAAATCGATTAGTTAGCCGATTATTAAGTTCGATTTAATCGGTTAAAAAATAAAATACATTTTAAAAAATGGCTCCAGTGATGGGACTACTAGTTTGTATTGAGATTGTAGCCCAGATCACAGGAGCAAGCTTGGAGCGGTGGAAGTAAAAAAGAAAAAAAAAGTGTGGTGTGCAATATAGTGAAATGGAAAGTGTAAAACTATACAGCAATGAATGCAGAATGGCATTGGCTATAGAGGACTACAAAACCCAGCAATAGTACATTATACAGCACAATGCAGAATACCGCCAGCTATAGAGGAATACAACAAATCCCAGCAATAGTACATTATAGCTGGCGGTATTCTGCATTGCTCTGAATAATGTACTATTGCTGGGTTTTGTAGTCCTCTATAGCTGGTGGTATTCGGCATTGCACCACTGTATAATTTATTATTGCTGGGTTTTGTAGTCCTCTATAGCTGGTGGAATTCCGCATTGCGCTCTATAATGTACTATTGTTGGGTTTTGTAGTCCTCTATACAGCGCAATGCGGAATACCACCAGCTATATAGGAATACAACAAATCCCAGCAATACCTTTTATACAATACATACAGTGCACAATGTATTGCTGGGATTTGTAGTCCTCTATAGCTGATGGTACATTGGTCTGTATAATATACAGCACAATGTACGATCAACTATAGAGGAATACAAATCCCACTATCCCAGCCATACATTATAGAGCACCATGTGGGGAAAGAGCAGGCTTACCTGAGCAGTCTTCCAGCAACTTGTTTCTGAGATCAGACCTGTCTATCGGCGGCTGTCATCCGCCCACACCTGCTCCTCCTTACTTCTTCTCCTCGCGTCCCTGTGCCGATCGTGGATTTGGGCGGGCAGTGAGCGTGAGGCAGGGAGGAGGTGTGGAGCGTGGATGCGGGCAGGTCTGGCAGCGGCGAGTGTGAGGTGGGGAGGAGGTGCGGCACGCAGCATGTGTGGAGCCGTGAACAGGGGCAACCAATCGGAAGCCGATTAATCGAGGATTGAAAAAGTTGACAACTTTTTCAATCATCGATTATGTCGATTAGTTGTTACAGCCCTAGTTGCTGTGTTTGTAAAGCAGGTAGTCACCCACACACCAAGGTCCAATATATCAATACGTCTTTATTTGATGTTAGACCTACATGCTATCCTGTGTAGAAGCAATGCTTCGGAAACTTCAATGGTCTCCATCAGGCAAGGACATCGTGATACATCATGGTGAAAAAAAGTGCTCACTTATATACAGTGACAAACCATCAATAGAATTGAGTTACCACCCCCTCATCTGACGTCCACAATGTCACATTCTTGCCAATAACCCTAAAATATGAGATTGTAAGGCACACAAGAATAATATGTGTAAAGCCGTCACAATAAATGTATTATGAGAGGTGTCAGAATGCACATCATACATCTACATGTTCAGTCGCAGCCGCCCCACATGCCGAAGAGCGGGGAGTAGGCAGTTCCGGTGGTGCCATGACAGCGGGGACATCGATCTACGTGCACAGTCGCAGCCACCTCACGCCGAGGAGCGAGGAGTGGGCAGTGCTGTCAGTACTGGGAGAGGTAGAGCTCATTGGTCAGTCCATAGGATGTGTATCGCCCCTTGCTCTGATGTTTTTTGACATCTACTTTAAAATGGGCCAACAGTTTACCAACATTAACAAGGACACATGGACATTTTAGCATATACAGGTGAAACTCGAATAATTAGAATATCGTGCAAAGTTCATTTATTTCACTAATGCAACTTAAAAGGTGAAACTAATATATGAGATAGACTCATTACATGCAAAGCAAGATAATTCAAGCCGTGGTTTGTCATAATTGTGGTGATTATGGCTTACAGCTCATGAAAACCCCAAATCCACAACCTCAAAAAAGTAGATTACATGCAATCAATAAAACAAGGATTGTACATAGAACAATATCGGACCTCTGAAAAGTACAAGCATGCATGTGTACTCAGTACTTGGTTTGGGCCCCTTTTGCAGCAATTGCTGCAATTACTTTTGCATGATATTCTAATTATTCGAGTTTCACCTGTATATGCATTACTTGGTATTACAGTTTAAATATCTGATAATTTTATACCTATTGCCCTTGTGTTGATAAAGGAAATTCTCGCCATTGACATGGGAATTATAGACATTGCAATTAAAGCACTTATAACAACCTTTTTTTTCACCATGGTTGTCACTATATCTTTGCCTGATGAAGGGAACATTGCAGGTTCCGAAACGTTGCTTCTGCACGCGATGCCATGTATATCAGTCCAATATAGCAATAAGTCTTTATTTGATGTCAGTCAAATAAAAACGTCACCTTGGTGTGCGGGTGACTACCTTCCCTTTTGTTTGGATTTGTGCGGCGCCATCTGCATGTAATTCCAGCACCCTTCTGCATATGTAAATGGGATTCTGGTCTGGAGTGCAATGGGACATTTGTAATTGTGTGTTTGTGGAGACATACACGGCTTACTATTTCACACAAGGGTGGCTCCATAGGACACTGCAAGGGAAAGGTGCCGCACTAAAATAGGATATCCGGATTAGTGCTCAGGGGCTCAGCAGATTTTGTAGGAAACTAAAACATTTAAGGAGCAGCATCCATGGCGATTTAATCGGCATTTGACACCGCTTAAATATCTTTTGACTTTAATATAACATATTAATGTTCCTATACAGTATTGTAGCTTTACATTTATTGCTCAGTTTTTGCTCTCACAATCCAAGCCAGTGTGAAATTTTAGAATGCTTATATGTATTTACAGTACATCAAGGAAAAGGATAACTTATACCTCCAGAGGAAACAACATAGCAAAGATTTCCCAGTAACATTTACAATCTTCTGGACGTAGGCTAGCAAATTACATTTACTTGAAATTCTTTTAATGAAAAGAATGTGTGGTATGTGACATAGCATTAGCAATGTGCAGAGGGTTAATTGATAATGTCTGTATAGCCTGAAGTGAATCGGGAAGTATAAACTAAATAGAAGGCAATGCTGGAAAACTAGAGGAATTTGCTGTTTAGGCAGTTCCTGTGCTAGAATTATGCTGCACATCTTGGCCTACATGTGCAGTCTGGAGTGATCAATAGTGTATCTCCATGCCATCTGGATATCAGTTTGCCATTTAGCAACACATTTTTAATTTAAAAAAAAATATATTTTATTTTTATTTTTTCTTCCATTTTACATTTTTGAGTTTTAAAGTGAATGTGAATAACAAACCTTATGGAACAGCAACTAAATAGGGTATACACATAACAAAAAAGTGGTTGCGTGCAAACATCTTAGACTGGGTAAGAGCCATTTCTAGAACATACTGTACAAAGAAGTATACAGGATACCAAAATACGTCAACATACCAATCATGAAAAGTCTTGTGAAATGAAATAACATCAGTAGTGGGATTCCCCCTTATCAAAGTGAGAGAATCAAGGCAATCTTTGAAGGGTCACAGAGAGAGAGAGAGAGAGAATGGGGAAAAAGGGGGGGAGAAAGTGAGCTGTACCCACCCCTACAGTGCCCAAATGTGATCCCGTGTGGGTATAGTCACACAGAGAGAGAGAGGCCCACTGAAATTCAGAGGGAAGGAATCAATCTATCCAGGGAGTCAATATAGCCTCAAACCTGTGCATTGTATAATCCTGACAAGCTGTAAGTTTGTAAATAAACATAGTGTGGGACGTGTTAGCAAAAAATAGAGGGAAAGTGTAGTCCTCCAAGATCGCACACTTAGCACTGTGAAAATGTGCTGTAGCAACTTAAATCGACTCAGCAAATAGCCACCCAGTTTCTTGTTTAGGTGCAACAGTATTTTATAGCTACAGGTGCAGAGCTGGGCTCCTTTTTTCATGGTAACCAAGATATTTGTAACTGTTGCACTGAAAAAAAACCTGTTCTTTAAGGCTTTACACTGCTGTGGTTCATTAACCATGACAGTTAACTTGTGTTACATAAGGGCAGTCCATTTATTTGCATGGGCTGCTTAACACACCAAAAAGGGCATACACTTTTTTTTTTAATGCAGCGCACCACAATGCATGGTATTGTATTACTGTGTATTGTGGTAAACTGCAAACATGGTGTGTTGGGGTGCCATTAAGGAGGAATTGCATTACAGTGCAGAAATGCACGTAATGCTCAGTTTCCCATGGTATGGTAATGTAGTGTGTGTCCAGCCTAATAGCTCAAGCTCATAGAATTATGGGGCTCTATGGAGAATCAGTTAGAGCAGTGGTTCTCAACCTGTGGGTCGGGACCCCCTCGGGGGTCTAAAGACGATTTGCCAGGGGTCGCCTAGTGGCTCTCGGCCGTCGGGACCTTTCTTTGCTTTTGTTTTTTGTTTAAAATTGGGGGCCGCCGTAAGTCAGAAAAAAAAAAACCCACCATAGGATTGCATAGCTAGATTCCTATTGGCTATTTCACTTTGCAAAAGCCAATAGCAAACTAGCTATTGCACCCGTCCTCTGATGCTGCCAATCAGCAGAGGGGGCCTGAAGTTCTCCATCAGGTCCCCTTCTAGTGATTGACAGCAGCAGAGGGCGGGTGCCATATGTATGTATTCAAGCAAAAAAAATATGTAAAACACACCTCCTAGCTATGCATTCCATTTTCCCGGTCCGCAGCTGCAGAGATCGGGAAATGTCTCAGTGCCTGTGATTGGAACTGCGTACTGTCAGCTTCCTGGCGGGCTCGGCACGTGGAGCTGCGAACACGCCCGAGCCCATCCCTATCAGTGACAGTATTGCGGAGTATGTACCTCATACGTTATATAGCCACACACTTTAAAACCAATTCTTCTAGTTCCAGCTGCAGAGCTCAGTCCTGTCTTTGCCTATACTATAGATACAGTCTAAAAGGAAAGTAAAACTGAGTGAGTGTTTTCTGCATAAAATAACATACTTTATACCAATATTACATATTACTGGGTTGTGTGATGTGCAATATCTTTACACATTGTACTAATCCCTTTCTACAGCTGTTGAGAATCATTAGGCTATACCAGTGCATGACATGTTCTTACTGGAATACCACAGTAGCTTTTAGCTAACTGTAAGTAAGACATCTCTGATGACTAATGCAAAGTAATCATGTATTGTGATGTTTCTTTATTGCTCCTTGGGCACTTGCTGATTTTTGAGAAAGCATATGGTTGCAAGATGCCAGTGAAACTGTGTGGATTGCAAATGCTCTAAATCGTAAGATTTGAGAT